>NW_011888847.1:3253107-3272414 GCF_000151845.1 Pteropus vampyrus | reverse complement strand
AAAGGAAAGGAAAGGAAAGGAAAGGAAAGGAAAGGAAAGGAAAAGAAAGGAGAAAAGCAAATTCTAGGTATTAGCTAATAAACTATATAGCCTTAACCATCGAGGCGGCATCTACATTTTAAAAGAACATCTAAGTGAAATGGCATTCTAATGAGTAGAATTAAGAATGTTCTATTCAAAATCATTCCCAAACCAGCAACTGGACATATCCCTTCCGAAAGCCTTTGATACCTGCTGTTCTCTTTACCCTTACCTATTCATTTTATTGTATCACTTACTTATCACACAAAAAAGTTTTCTTAAAGACTACAAAAGGAAAACCAAACTTATGCTGTTAGAATAGTGGTTAAAGCAAAGGGGACTGAGAATCAGAAATGGGTATGAAGGAAAATTCCAGGGTATTGGTAATGTTCTGTTTCTTGATTTGGAAGCTGGATACATGATGCCATTTTTAAACATTCATAAACTATACACTTCACTACAATTTTCTCTATATGTACTTCAAAACAGTTTAAAAAAACAATACTGCCAGTTAAATTTTAGTAACAAAGAATGCCAACAGAACTTCTTTTACTTAAGCCCTCCTGGAACAAACAGGTTAACCTAATGGGTGATGCTGTGCTTATACGCAGAGCTACAGAGAAAAAAGCTGAGATACTCGTTCTTTCCTGTCTCACTTTTTCCCCCTATTTTGTCATCCCACGGTCTTCTTCATACATCCCTTGCAAGAAAGTAGAAAACAGGTAATAAAAGGGTTTTGCTTGCTCTCCCTTCTTAATTTAGAAACCTTTACTAAGATATTATATATGGCTACTCCACTCCCTTATTCCCACCATCCCTCAAAATTAAAGAGACTGTATAACAGCAATCACCTCTTTGGAGCATTTGATTTTCTCAAAAACTGCTTGTAGCTAGCCACTTCTTTAAATTTTTATAAAGGTCACTCACCACATATTTGTATAATAATATGTACTTTAACAAAAACTAGTTTCTGATGGCAACCATACATTTGTAGTTTGGGGGGACAGGGCTGAAAAGGAGTAGGTTGCTTTGGGTCAGTGATCTCTAATCCTTGATTAGTAAATGAATGTTAGTACATGTTTATATGTGAAGTCTATACATAAATCAAGTATTGGTAACGTACTTTTCCTTCCTTAAACAAGACAGGGATGTTCCTGAAAAAGCAATGAACTTTTCAGAGTTGAGAAACATACCTCGAAGAGAAAAAAACAAAGGATCAGGTGTCATGGTAGGCAGAGTTCATAGGGATCATCACACAAAATAAAAGAAATAAAAATGACATTTCCCACACATTCAATTAGTAATCATAATTTCTATACAATTAATTTCCATTGACCATTCCTTACTAACTAGGTACTTTTCAGGATTTACCCCAAAGAACTTGGACATACATTTGATTTCATGGCAGATAATATGCATATTACAGTCATTTCATTGGGTCTAGTCCTCAACCAAATGTTCAAGGTCTTCCTGACTGTCTGATATGGCATTGCTAACATTGTTCTTCTCAGTCCCCTTTTCCTCAACAACTGCCCCTTTTCTCAACGGCGTTTGGAAGCAGGAATGCACTGTTAGGATGAAATTATTTTTTCTCCCACAAAGTTTCTCCTGTTTATGAGGGAATAAAAAAGCATAGGAAAAGAAATCCACACATACCACAAGAATTGTCTATAAAAGTTAATTAAAGGGTAGACAAAGATGACTGTATTGGGTTAAATTTTTAAAAATCCAAATATGTAAATCACACCTAAAGAAAGTTTCCTGGGTAATTTCTCTAAGCCCATCTTGAAAATACAGACATACCTTGGAGATACTGCAGGTTCAGTTCCCGACTAAGTTATCGTAATAAAGCAAGTCATAATGTTTTTGCTGGTAGAGGCTCTTCCGTTTGTAAAAAATGCAACATCTCGTAAATGCAATAAAATGAGGTATGCCTGTACTGAGTTTACTACTCGCCATCAGGGTGCTCAACAAAGGTAGCAGCTGTAGCAACCACTTCCCCCAACTCACTAGAGAGGAATGCCCAATTCTGAGAACAGGCTGTTTCTGCTGTCAAAATCACTTCCAATAAGTAGGAAAAGGAGAAAAAAAACTGCCTGGAATTGAAAGGAAAGACAAGTATACCCATATTACCCAAATAATATGGCCAAAGTCCATAAACTAGACCTAGAACCTTAAAATGAGATAACTTACTTCCATTTGATATTCCAACAACCCAACGATGAATACTGCTACTACCTGTTTATAAATGATGAAGCTTTTACTCGCCTGTTCTTCTGCCACTCACCCTCTGGCAGTTGGGAACCTGTTCTCACCATATACTTTTCCTTTCTCACAAGCTAAAACCAATAACAAATAAATTGGGGATCTGTGATCTTTCAGCTTCCATAAAGAAGCAGAGAATTTGGTCTGCCGAGAGAAAATAAAAATAAAAGCAGCAGAAATAGTAGTCATGAGACACCTGAAAAAGCAAAAATTGTGCATTTTCCTCAAGTCCTCAACATTTTCCACGTTTTGGTTCAAGGTCTTTGAGAGGCTTGATCACATTTTATCCCTTGCATTCTTTGAGAGGTCCCTGTGTCCTTTGGTAATAAACTTTTCTGCTTAAGCTCATTAGAAGTAGGTTTCTATTACTTGTAACCAAGAGACAAATGGCTAAGACAAAGCCATTTTTATCTCTCTCTGTAACAAAAATTAAGAGAAAGGAGTATGAAGCAAAGTATCATAGAATACTTCGCCCTTGACTTAACAATGAATAATTTATCACCACAGTTTAAGAGACTTCAGGGTCTTGGAAACCTTCCTCTCTCCCTCCTGCTCACTGTCAACTACCAGAGATGGATCTATGTCAATCACAGAAATAAGCTTCAAAGTGTTAGCAAAGGGGAAGAGAAGGGAAGTGGGACATGTCCACCGGCCCCTGTAGGTGTGGTCTGAACCAAGGATTCTGCATTTTAAGAAAGTCTTCAGGGTGAATCTGATGCAGGTAGCCCATGAATCACCCTTTTAAAACATTCCCTCATAGGCCTAAATGAATAAAAAGACATAGAAAGGAGGCTAATTATACTCTGTTTCTCTAAGAAACTTTGGACTATTTAGTTCAGGAACAAGAGAAGAAAGCTGTGAAGCAACAGTGTATTCCTTAGCGGGTGAGAGCGCAGAAAAATCATAATTAAAAATTACTGGCAATGTTCTACCAATATAAAGAAAAGGCAGCATGGGTTAAAAAGAAAAGTTCCTTAAAGAAAAGGGTAACACAGACAGTCTCAGACTGAGAAGTAGTATTAAGATACAGCAGGGGTCTCGGGCTCTAGAGCAGCAAGTCACAGCAGGGGACGGAGTACACACCAGAATTCCCATGGGACAGCCAAAAGGGAAGGGGGTCAACCCCATCTACCCTGAGAGCCACTGTTATAATTTAGTGTGAAATGTTCTCGGAGTGTGTTAGGGCAGACAAAGGGTTGAGAATCACTAAGTGTTACTCTTGTCTTCTTTACCACCCCAAAAGCCGGCAAAAGAAACAGGGGGAAATCCGATTTCCCCTGTAGTCAGAGATATAATTATGGTACCTCAAGCTGAATTCAGACAGAATTTTCTTTTAAGGAACTGCTAGGTCTTGTTCATAGTATAACATTACACTACATGTTAAATAGATGAACTAAAGGCCTAATCACTTGCACTGCTTTTACAGAGAAATACAGTCTAAGTTCAAAGTGAAAACTTAACAATAAAGCTTTGAGGGCCCCATATGTTGGTACAATCTGTCTGTATAGCATATGTTCACTAAAACACTATGGGACAGACAGACCTTTCCTGAGGTCACAGCTCTTAGCTGAAGAACTGATGACAAAAAGCTATGATACAAAATACTGTATCCAGGAAAAGAACCAGTGGCCAAAGCCTCCAGAAATCAATGACAAAACTGAAAAGAGAATAGGAAACTCCCAATCCTTCCATTAGCCAGTGACATGCTTATCCTAGTGAAAAAGAAAAGAATCAAGAGAACTAAAGTGACAGAAAAAGACTGCACATACCTGTACTATGTCCCAGTTCATTTCCACCTCCTCTATAATATTGTCGGCATTTGCTGGGAACATGACAGGCTGTCCCTGAGGACATGTTTCAGTCTTCATTTTCTTTAAAGGGGGCTGACCAGATGCACAGTCATCTTCACTCTCTTCCTTCTTGCATGCCCCTTCCCACATGGTGCTTGTTGATGGTATATCTGTACTGTTACTCCCACTATCGAAGTTGCTGGCTTTGTTGGTTTCATTAACTTTCAGCTTTTTGGTCCTCTGAGTTGAAGGTGACTGAGCTGAATTTTTCCGTTTGGTCTTTGCTGTTTTCAGAGTCTGCACAGTATCCAATTTATTTTTTCTGTCTTCCAAAGCAACATCAGCAATAGGCACAGAACTATTCTATCAAACCACAAAGAGAACACATGAGAATTAGAAGATAAAAACCAATTACCCTGGAATATTATTCAGTAGTAAAGAACAAATTATTTACACAATAATTTGGAAGAATCTCAAAGAGACTCTACTGGGTGGAGGAAAAACCAATCTCAAAAGGTTACACGTTATGTGATTATATTTATATAACATTCTTGAATACATTAGTGGTTGTCAGCGGTCAGAGATTGGGCTCGGGAACAGGGCACGGTCGGGGGAGGGAGATGGGTGTAGCTATGAAAGGGTAACACTAGGTCCTTTTGCTGATGGAACCACAAGGATCTGTGTGGTGGATACACAAACCCACACATGTAATAAAACTGCACAGAACTAAATATATACATACACGCACATATAAATGACTACTGAAAATACTGGCAACTACTACAATAAAGAGCACGCCCTCATCCTAATGCCCACCCACCACCACCTAAATCTGGAAATGATATATACTAAATAATCTTCTGAGTACTATATTTTTAGCTGAAACGTAATGGATAAAAACAGAGATATAAAAATAGAATGACAACCAGAATACGTCTATATGGAAAAAAAAAAAAGCCAAGATATGTCTATATGAAAAATAAAATAGAATGACTCCCAGGTTCATTAATAGTTGATAATAACCAGATCAAATGAATTGATATAGCTAAAGAAGGAATGCGTCAATCATACAGAAGG
The DNA here is from genome assembly GCF_000151845.1 of Pteropus vampyrus. Taxonomy (NCBI): domain Eukaryota; kingdom Metazoa; phylum Chordata; class Mammalia; order Chiroptera; family Pteropodidae; genus Pteropus; species Pteropus vampyrus. The sequence goes on along the minus strand of NW_011888847.1, from coordinate 3,267,261 downwards.
TTGTCAGCCATAGAGAAGAAAAAGGAGAACTGTGAAAAGCAATTATGATGGGCATTCTTTGACGTGATACACAAGGAAGCAGAAAGCTGAGTTAACAGATTCTGGATATATTGCTCCCAATGGTAAGACAGCACTCCTGTGAGATGGATATATCAGACTACCTCGGATTCATGCAATTAAAACATTTAATCGTCATTTGATTGTGACAAGCCTAGTGACTAGGCCACAGCAAGCATTCAATAAACCAAAATGAATGGATTTACCTAATTCTCCTATTCTAAGTCCTGGTTTATTAAGTAATTGTCTGATTATTATTTAATTCCTTCTTTACTTCAGCCTCCAAGAGACATTACTAGTCATAAGAATTTCAAGTCTCTGTGATAACTAGATCAAACTATTATTAAACCAACACTCTGGTTTTATACATCACTCTTATGAGCATGGCTGATGTAAAAACATCCATGAGCGATATATTGGTTTCTGAAATGCTGACAATATCATGATTCTGACTTAGAAACCCATTTCATCACTTACTATCTATGGACCATAAGTAAGTCACTTATGGTCTCCTGCCTTGGCTTTCTCATCTATAAAATCAGGATAACAACAGCACCTGCCTCAACGGGTTGTTATGGGGATTAAGTTCACACAGTGCAATGCTGAGCATGTTGCCTAGCTAATGGTAAGCACTCAAACATTTGCTAATACCCCCTTCATTAATACCACTACCACACCTAGACTACCTCGTGGGAGAGGGAAAAGAAGCAGATGAAAAAAATTAAGAAAAAGTATAGTGACTAAAAGTGAGAGGTTTAAAGTAAGAGGAACGAAAGAAAAGCCAATAATCATTAATGAGACACTTAAAGATACCTTCTCTGGAATCTTCAGTAAGTTTTAGCTACTTAGTGTTGTTCACAGATCCCTGGGGGACCCTGAGACTCTTTCAGGGGTCTGGGAGGGCAAAGCTATATTCATAATAATGCCAAGACATTATTTGCCTTTTTCACTAATGTTGACATTTGCGCTCATGGTGCAAGAGCAATGGTAGCAAAAACCATGGCAGTGGCGCCAAGCTGTACTAGCAATCACTGTTCCCCTCATTGCCGCACACTTGCAATAAAATGATGTCAGTTTCACTTAAGAATTAAGCAGTAAAAATTATTAATTTTTAAAATTTCAATCCTTGAAAATATACCTTTTAAATACTCTGTACTGAAAGGATTAGTACACATAAAGTACTGCTGTATACCAATGCTTGCTGATATGCAGTGGCTGTCTTGGGGAAAAGCATTTGTGCAATCATGTGAATTATGAGCTGACCTAGCTTCTTTTTCCATAGAACACCACTTTTACTTGAAAGAAGACTGACAAAAACGATGGTTATTCAGACTTGGGTATCTCGCAGACATTTTCTCATAAAGGAAGTAAGTGAGAACTGTCGCTTCAAGGAAATACCTGATATTTGGACCAATAATAAAATTTAGGCTTTAAAGTAAAAATTAGAAAATTTGTGAGCCTGACAGCTCCCCAACACTTTGATGAGACTGGTGGTTAAATTAACAAATGTGATTTTTTTGACATTGTATGATGAAAGGTACTAATGTTTAAAAGATACGCACAAATAAGTGAACTAGTATTTTCCAAATGACCCTATACATGTTAAAAAGTCATGAAAGGGTAAAAGATCCATCCAAATTACAACACAGACCAACGGGTTTTAATGTAACAGAATATAAAAAGTTCATTAATATGGTTCAAGATTCCGCAATGGAACAAACCTTTAAGAAACTACCACTTATTGAGGTTGGTATAATATCAAATAAGAACAATTATTTGAAAAAGCTATTTTCAAATAGCCATACTCCATTTTCCAAATACCAGGGAAGTTATCTGTGTGGAGGAAGGGTTTTCTTTATAGAGTTGTTATTTCTGTCAGACATTAGGAACTTTCGCAAAAAAAGTAAAACAATGTCATTCTTCTCACTACTTTTTTGTTGTTAAAAATATATATTTATTTTTCATTAAAAAGTGTTATTTGCATTAACATGTAATAAGTATTTTTAAATTGATCAATATCTTTAAATTTTCTCATTAATTTCTAATACAATAAATAGATATAACACACATATGTAAAAGTTCCTTGGGGGGGTCTCAAAAAATTTTAAGAGTATAAAGGGGTCCAAAGACCAAAAATTTTGGGAAACACAGATCAAAACTATCAAAAATATAAGAAAATATTTCTCCATTTTTGAAGCTTCTAAGATTCTGTAGCCTCCTTCAATGTTTAATAAGCCTCCGTGGTAATATTTTTCCTCCTATTTAATCTGAATCTTTGACAAACTGAACAATCAAAGTTCATTTTCTTGGACGTGGTTCCATAGTATAGTAGTTAGCACGTCTGCTTTACACGCAGAAGGTCCTGGCTTCACGTCACAGTCCATGGTCTACACCCATGCCACTCTGAACAAGTCCGATGTCTGATCTCGGAAGCTAAGGAGGGTCAGGCCTGGTTAGTACGTGGATGAGAGACCACCTAGGAAGACCAGGTACTATAGGCATAAATAAAAAATAAAAAAAAGTTCATTTTCTTTTGCGTTCATGGATTTTCAAAATCACTCTTAACAATCCAAATGGTTATTATGTAGCCTATAACTACACCCAGGATTCCAAGAAGAATTTGACCATTTTTCTTTTTGGTGTATCTGTAAGTAAGAAACGATCTAAACCAAAATGTGGCTCACTGAATCTTTACCTGTCTAATCAGTGAGCAGGCCTTGGCCTTAATCTGGCCTTGTGTTATACTATGTGAGGTTGACAGGTAAATGGAGATGGATATGGAGTCAAGAAGAGGCTTCTTAAAAATTAGATATAAAAGAGCATTTTTATACTCTGTAGCAATTGAGCCCATGGAAGAAAAGCTGACAAGAGAAAAGGAAAAGGATGACTGAGGGAACAGAGACCTTGAGAAGGCAAGAGGGGACGAGATCTAAAGCCCAAAAAATGGAACTAATCCTTAACAGAAGGAATGACCGTTCCTCCATTATAATAAGACAGAAGATGGATGCAAAATAGCTGTCTTGGTCCTGAGAAAATGAGACACTTCATATATTCTCAACAGCATAAAAGGCAATGTCATCAGCTGAGAGTGAGAGAAAATAAAGGAATTTAGGAAGTGTAAGAAGAGAAAAAAGTGGAAAAACAAACCTGCTGGGAAAAAATGAGTCTACCAGGTATTTCTGATGCAATTTTGAGGCCTGAAATTGTGAATCTAAATGAAAACAAATTAGGTCATTGGTAAGACTGTTTCCAGTAACAGTCTGATCAGTGTAGGCAGATGATGGCTCCACCTGGCATCAGGGTTTGCTCGGCCATGTGTCACTGAAGGAAAGGAGGGCAAAAATGGTGACAGTATTTAACAAAAAGTGATTTAAACGGTAAATTACAGAATCTGGGTTAGACAGGTGGAAAGGAAAAGGGCTAACAGTGATAGAGTGCTGGAATCAAAGGGTTAGCAATTGGTTCCCAGCCCTGGCTATACATAAAAATCACCTGAGGAGCTTTAAGAAAATAAAGCCACGGATGCCCAGGCCCAGCCCAGAATTCTTTCTAGATTTAACTGGTCTGGAAGCTGGGCCTAAGAATTGGCATTTTTAAAGTTCCCCAGGTGATTCTAATGTGCATTTATGGTTGAGAATTACTGATGAGAAGTTGTGACAAGGTTGCAAAATTGTGGCAGTGAGGGCACTTGAACAAGTGAGCTGGAAGAATAGAAGATGGTGGTACAAAAGTGCAATGACTGTAAAAAGAAATGCCAGCGGTAGTACACTTTCTGGGGATGACAAGATTCAGGTTGAGATCATGAGATCGATGGTAAAGACAGAGAAGAAAAGGTCACTAGAGCTGTGAGGAGATTAAAGAACCAAAAATACAGAGTATTAGATGGCTCATCCAAGTGGTAGGGAAATCACTAAGAATGATGACAGAAGACGGCAGAGAGTAAGATATGAAGCAGGAGCTAAGTCTTCAATGACTAAAGAAGAGTGACCAGTAGGTTCATAAATGCCAGGAACATGGAAGGAAACAGAATGATGATGAATTTTGTGTGTGGTGTTTGCTAAAAACAGATTTTAAATTTATTAGAAGGTTACTAATTCTAGCTCTATCCAAAATAGGGTTTTCAAATACTTTGTTCAGTGGTGGTTACAACAAAGCAAAATGCCAAACCTAATGAAATCAAATTTTATGATCCATGAGCTTTCACTGAGCTATAAAACATGTGAATTTTGGCAGTTCTGAAAGAAATTCTACACCCCACCCCCCCCAAGATGTCTTTTAGGTGAGAGACTTTTATTCAAATTCTCTTTTTCTCTTTAAAAAAATACATATACCAAGCATCACTAGCAGGATCAAGAAATCAACAAAGGTTGCTAAGCAGTACCCCCTGAACTAGACTTAAAAAATTAGATAGACATGTGTACATTGTACTCAGATTATTGAAGAGAAGGTTCATAACAAATTCCCAAAGGGTTTGTGAGCTCTACACAAAGAACCACTGAACTCTACACAAAGAATCACAAATACCATGAAAGAAGAGATATTTTCTGGGTTAGGAAATCAATCTACTATTAAGTGCAGCTATGCCATCCATAAATGAAAAACCTCCAAATTCTGCCAACAAGATGACAGAAGTCAATACTTTCTAAGCTATAGGTAAAGCCTGTCCACCCACTAAAATTGTGCTCAGTGAAAAGCTTGCATGTAAAAATGAAGAAACACAGCTGTTGGATAATAGAAGAAAAGATTGATTCAAAACCCTATCCAGGGGCACAGCACGGTATAACGATGTCCCCTACTATATACAATAAATGTGTCCCTGGACTTAAGTCAGGTATCCATTGTGTATTAAAAGAATATTATTTTAAATGTACTAGGGAAGCTGTTATTTAAAGGAATACCACAGTGAACAATTTTGGAAATGCCTCTTTTTGTAATACAAAAAAACCTATGCTTTATTGTTGTTTTTTAAATTCACAATGGTGCTTATGACAAGATACGTAAGTATGCAAGTTGATAAATATTCTTTCCCCTCCAACACAGTGGATCGGATGGTAAATACTATTAAAACCCATGACAGAGGATACTATGGCCCTGCAGTCCTTGTCATTTATCTGCTTTGTCCTACTATATATAAAGAGAAAGTAACATCACCCTTAGGAAAGCACTCAGTGCCCCTGTACCGGTGAAAGCACCTACCGGCTCCTCCTTAACGGCCACATCTTCTGAGCCATCATTGATCTGTAGGGTGTTCTTTTTCACCCGGGGCACCCTCTTTGGTTTAGATTCCTTGGGAACAGACTGCTTCAGCCTTCTGGGGACTTTCTTTTGGGGTTCCCAGGCACTATCTTCCTTGTCATCTTCTTCAGAGGCCGACGATCTAGGAGTAAAATTGACAAAAATTTCCAGGAAAAATGAAGCTGAACGTTAAAGGCAACAAAAAAAAAAAAAAAGACATATGTTTCTTGAAAAAGAATAAGGTAAGAGGTGTTTAATATAAAATGGAGTGATGTGAGCACATGCTATGAACAGATATTGCTAAAAATTGAAACAAACAATTAGGGACCACTGTAAAATACCCCGATATGCTGTAAATCACAGGTCTTGCCACTCTCCTCTCACCTAACAGATAAATACATACACATACGCTCAAGACATAGGAAATCATTTATTACTTTAAGCAATTTACTGGGTCATATCACACCACAGTCATTGTGAGATTTTCCATTTTAACAGTGAAAAGCACTTAAATTTCCTAAGTGCTAATCAAATTCATTTAAATTGTATTAAGTTATTCAAACCAATGTAAGGAGTGGAAAATGGCCCTAGGAAACATCTTCAATTACCTAAAGGCTAACACCAAGACCCTTCCAACTGTTTGAATTAACCCTTTTTTCTTTTCATGGAATGGATCTGTTTCCTGATTAGATGGGTAAGGTACAGCTGCAGTACTTTTCTAACAACCTAAGAATCAAGCTCACAGCAACAGCGGGAAAAAAGCAGCCATGTGAACTCTGGTAAAGGAACACCATGCTCCTGCCAACCTAGTTAATTTTATTTCTACCTCTAAAGTAAAAGGTCAATATTGGTGGGAAGGATAACTACTTCCTTCACTGAAACTAGTGAAAGATGTTCTGGTTTTTTAAATGTTTTAAATTCTGCCTAGAGGCAAAAACCTGACTGGGTGACTGCTTACCTAAATTATGCTCTAAGAGAGCATAGTTATGATAGGTCAAGCTACTGATAGTCTCTAAGAAAGATGCTAACTAAAGCCTAAGAATAGAAACAAACAAACAAACAAACAGAAAATCGTTAGCTTAACATTACACAATAGCAGTGGAATTGAAAGGAATGAGAATTAGAAAACCAAGGAATCAGAAAACCAGGGTGCTACTCCTCACGCTTTCATCAAACGGAGCAGAAGGACCTCTTTCCACCGCAGCCTCATCATGTTAATTTCACACAGGAATATTACAAAGATTACATGACAGGCACAAAAGTGCTTTAATTATCATGAAGACAAACTTAGTGCAGATATTATTTTATTATAATGAGGCAGTTCTAAGACAGCTAGACAACTCTTACTCCTAATCATACTGGACCTCTCAACAGCATCTGGCACCCACGCCTTAGAGCAAGTCTTTCACACTTTCTCATTTTCCTCCTACTTTCCTGGCAGCTTCTCCTTAGACCCTTTGCTTAATTGTCCTCCTCTCCCCAACTTTTTGATGCTGGGATCCTCTAAGACTTAGTTCTCAATCCTCTTTTCTGTTCTCCACACTCTTTTACTAGATGACCTTATCTCATTCTATAGCTGAACATACAGCCATCTCAATTTTATATCTCTAACATGATTTGAGTCTAACTTGTATGTCCACTTTTATTGGATGTCTAGGAATCATCTCAAACTTACCATGTCCAAAAGAGAACTCCTGAATTTACCAGCCTCACACTTGATCCCAAATTCATCATTCCTTCATACCCTCAATCCAATCCATCAGCATAGCCTGTCTACTCTACCTTCAAAATATATCCCAAATTAGACCAATTCTCACCACTTGCACTTCTAGTACCCTAAGCTTCCATAACAGTCTCTTAACTGATCCTCCTGCTTCTATCCTTACTCTTAGTCTGTTCTCCATCAAGAAATCAGAACTATCTTTTACAAAAGTAAACAGATCATGCCATATCCCTGCCCCAAACCCTCTAGTGGCTTCCCGACCCATTCAAATAAAGCCGAATACCTGGTCATAGCCTATTAGATTTTACCCATTCCAGTCTCACTTTTAGTCCCTCTCTGCGTGGATGATTCTGGACTGGCCACATTGGTCTTGTTCCCTGAACACTCTAAGCTCATTCCTGCCTCAGGGTCTTTGCACTTGCTGTTCCTTCAATTTGGAACACCCATTCCTCAGATCTTTGCAAGCTGCACTCTCAAATCTCATTTAGATCTCTTGATACATCCTCCAAAAGAACTTTCCTGACTACTGTATCCAAAATGTTCCGCCACTAAAACCACTCACCATGCTCTCTATCCCTTTTCCCTGCTTTGTGTTTCTTTATAGTACTAATACTGCCTAACATTAATAAGTCATTTATTTAACAAATATCTTTAGGGCACCGACTATGGTGCTCTAAAGCAGAAGTTCTCAACTGGGAACGATTTTGCTCTCACTGAGAGCATCTCAAATGTCTGGAGACATTTTTGTCATTCTGGAACAGGGGGTTGCAGGATGCTATTGGCATCTAGTGAGTAGAGACCACTAGATGCTGCTAAACACCCTACAATGCAAGGACAGTCCCCCCACAGCAAAGAATCATCCGGTTAATAGTACTGAGGTTAAGAAACCTTGCTCCAAAGCAATATTAAAAATTCCCTGCTTTCATAGAGCTTACATTTCAGTGTAAATATTATATTTTTAGTTGGTTACTTTCTTCTCCTTGTTCAATAGTTTATCACCAATACCTAAACAGAACCAGAGACACAGCATGAGTTCAATAAATACCTGTTGTATGAATGTCTGAAAATGATAGCCTTCTTCAACCCAAATGACTTTTGAGAAATTAGTAAAAGATTGCATTAATTCCTCAAAACAACATCATTCTCCCACCCCCATAAAAATATGCTTACAACTCAGAGAAGGAAGAAAATTCATCTTTGGAAACTACGGTCTGGACCTTTACTTTTGCTTTTCTTGGCAATGATGACATCTGGAAGAAACAGAACATGAAATCAGCATGATTTGAATCACTTAAATGACTGATCATTTATTTTGTCTACAAAATGATGTGCCATGCAAAGCCCTCCAACAGCTCTGTTGCTAGAATTTGCCAAAAGGGGAAAAAAAGGATCCTTCACAAGCCCAAACACTAGTTTCCCCTCCAATTATAATAGCTGCTAATACCCTTCCAATGATTTCCAAATTATAATAGCTGCCAATTATAATAGCTGCTAATACTCTTCCAATGATTTCCAAAGCCTAATGAGTGTGGACCGTCTTTGGAAAAATGTAAGCTCCTATAGGGTGACAATTCATAGTTGTTTTTTTTTTAGGATTATACGCTTGAGTATACAGCAAGTGTTTTTGATTGTTTACCAAATAGCAAATTATGAAGTCCTTTGTTAAAGGACTTTATTAAATTATAAAGTCCTATTATTAAAGTATGTAAGAAATAGTTTTCCTTTTCTATATCTTCTTACAGTATAAAGAAGTCCATCTACAAAACTAACAGTCAAATAAGTACTGTTGATTGACTGAATAAGCAGCCACATTATTCCTAAAACAAGATATTCCATTCCCTTATAAATAAAAGTTCACAATATCTAAGTAAAACAATCACTAACGCCACTAAATATTTATCAAATTCAAAGACCTAGCTCTAAAAAAATTAAGACAAATAACCAAAGACATCACATGACACAGGAAGTAAAATTTACTTTAGCTAAACAATGTATGTCAAACCACAAAAACTATTTTAGACTCTGACATCCTTAGAATCCTTTAAACAAGTTCCTAAACCAGAATATGTTATAACACCTCTGGTTTTAACTTCCACTTGGAGAAATGCCTCATAGAAATACCAAAGGGCTCTCACAAAAGAGAGTATGCTCTCCTGGCTGCTATAGCTTAACTCAGTCCAGACAGTACAGAGCTACTGGGAAGAAGAGCGCTAAGAGGAAACCAGGAGAGCAAAACGAGAAGTCCCTAGGAAGTAGATGGGATAATCTTTCATCTTTTCCTTCACCTGCTTTTTGGAACTTTACATTTATGCAGGTCATCCTTCCTCAAATGAGTGCTTTCAGACACTGATCATAAAGGAAGAGGTAACTTGTGATTTCTGTGCTATATGTATTGTGCCACAATAAAACAAAAAAATATATATACAAAAACAGAGGAAATTAGTGTATGATGGGGTGGCATTTCAGACCAGGAGAGAAATGGATTATTGAATAAGTGGTGTTAAAACAACCAGCTATCTCTCTGGAGTAAAACAAGTCCCACTGCCACACTGTGAACAAAAATATATTCCACACTAATTATTTAAAATATACAAACTAAAACTACAAAAAAAATAAAGAAGACTATTTTCATAATTTTGAGTTGAGGTGGGGAAGTAAAGGTTTTCCTAGGCATAACTCAAAAAATTCCAAAAGCCAAAAAGATTAACAGATTTCACTACATAAAAATTAAAATCCCAAGTCAGCAGTGGGAACCATTTAAAAACCAAACCAATTTACTCTGCGGGAGACTCAAAAAAAAAAAAAAATCACAGGAAGCAGTACCTAATACCTTGGAACTAAGAGTGAAGGGAATAAGGGCTAGGAGTAAGCTGTCTGAGGCAACGGAATATCTCTAGATGCCCTACTCCACTTCATGGTATCAGGCAACTGCGCCAGAAAAACGTCTGGAGGTTTAACCTCCGGAGAGGGTAAAACAGAGTCTCTAGACTAGAGAACACCAAGTACAGTTGTGGACATGGTAACCATACAGACTGAATGCTAAACACAAACCCCCCACCTCACCACCAGTCCTCTTTTCCCACTAAGCTCCCAAATAGTTGCCAGTCAGATCCTTATCCTCCAGGTAAGGAGAATGGAAAGGCTCTTCTGTGGAGAATCTGACCAGCCCGAGAATAAAAACCTGAGGATGATAAGCTCCCTAACAAACAACCCGACCAGATCATCCACTCCCACCACCCCATTCTACAACAGACCTAAATTCAGAATATTCCCACACAGACCACCATGCACCAATTCTAACCACGCTTGAGCCTTAACAGAAATGTATTGAAAATAAGTATAAACAAACCCTTGGGAGGCTCATAAAATTTTGGTTATCCAGTAAAGAATTCCCTGAAAAGAAAAAAAATTTTCAAAACACCCCTTTTAGGCACTCTGGAGACAATGCTATACCACTGAAAGATGAGTAGGATGTAAATTTGTCTTTTAACAAGTAGAAAAAAATATTAAATGTGAAAAGGGAGGTGGAGAAGAATATGCATGAACACATAGGCCAATTTCAGGCAGATAAGTTTTAGAGTATGTACAGAAGCTAAAGACCTAGAAATTATTTCTTAAAAACTGTCTATGCCAGGTATACTCCTAGGGGTATGCATATTCCAGTTTAAAAACCAATGTTCTCAAGTACTGTTTATCTCCATTCCTCCAACGTCCCTCACTGCATATCACAGGATGTTAGATTAAGCAAAATTTCATCCATTTCCATGGTTTTAAATATCTATATCAAGTACTTAACCCATTCCTACCCTAGTCTTCCCCATTTCAGTAAATGGTACCATCAACCACCTAAGATGGATGGTTCTTTGCTAAGCCAGAAACTTGGAAAATTTTTAACAGCTTCATTGAGCTAAACTGACATACAAAAAACTGTACATGCTTAAAGTGTACAAATCTGATAAGTTTTGACATATGTATACACATCTCCACAATCAAGATAATGAACACATCCATCATCCTCCAAAGTTTCGTTTGCCAAGTGAAAGCCTTGAAAATCATTTTTTCTTTCATCCAGACTATTAGTAAGTCACATAAATTCTTCCTCCAAAATATATCTCAGATCTCCATGATCTCCAGAGTCTGTAGTTCCCTACATCTCTTACCTGGACTACTGTAACAGTCTCTTAATTGGCCTCCCTGCTTCCACTCTTGTCCCTACAACCTATTCTCCACATACCAATCCAAAAGATCATTTAGAAAATCCATTCAATGATTTCTCATCCTCCACTTAAAATCATATTTTTTACCATGGCCTTCTAAAGTGCCCTGCAAGACTGACCCCCACCTACATTTCTAATCATATCTGCCCCTCACTGTAGCTCCTCAGCCATAGTCACAACATTCTTTCAGTCCCGTAACAAGTATGATTCGTTCCCACCCCAGGTTCCCACTAGGCCTGGAGTACTATTATCCCTGCTCCTCAAAAAACTGGCTCCTTTTCATCTCTCAGAGCACAAAATTTTAGGCTCAAAATGGGTGTCCCAGATATATTATTACAGGACTCTATTTATTTCCTTTACACAGTACTATATAACATAACCTATAATTATCCTTACTTATTGTCTGCATCCCCCATGCTTACTTCATGGCAGTAAACACCATGAAGAATGAAATCATATTAACCTAATTCAATTCTGTATTACACTAGCCTGGCACTTAACAGCTGCTCTGTAACTATTTATTAAATGAACAGAAGAATATATTTGGTCTCTATAGAAGAATACACATTTTCCCCCATCACTATTAGGCAAAATTACACATGGCACTCATTGTTTTCTTGAAAAAATGATGGTACAGAAGTACATTCTTACTCTTAGTGGCTTGAGATTTTCTAGCCTACCAAGCTGTCATATCTCTATGAGCGCATGAGCACATTCAAAATTAGTAACTTGGAGGTTTCTGTGATGTTACTAAGGGGAAAGGCACTAAACTGGAGCAAGTGAAAATCAGGAGGAGGCGGTGGAGAAACCTGCATACACACAAGTATTAAATTAAAAATGGAAAAACCACAATTAGAAAATTTAAGGAGAACGGAGGGGAACAGCTTTTTAAGAGGCACCTAAAGTTTTCCTGAGGTTACCAACAAGTGCTCAGAATGTCAGCATATATGCCCGATGGAGTAACAAAAACAAAATATTAGACCTGGAAAGAGCCGCAGAAATCAGACCGTCTTGCTATTTTCTTTTGTGAATGAGAAGCCTGAGATCCAGTGAGGTTAAATGGTTTACTCAAAGGGAAGACCAATGTGGCATGAGGAGGACTAGAATTCAGAGCCCCAAACACTAAGACTAGGCTCGATCCCCATTCCACAAAAATAGTATCAATTACATGCCATCCTGTGGGAGGTTCGAGGAAAGTTGCCTAGAGTGGGAACTCAAGTTATTTAGCGCCTCCTATATGTCTGGCTCACTGCTGAGAATGCAGCTGATTCAGCCACGATCTGATAATCAAAGGGTGCTTCCTCTCGTCTCCAAAAGTTTGAGGTTTAAAAACAATCGAGGTTTGCTCGTACTTTTCCTTTGTCTGCCCCTATGCGCTAAGAGCTGCAATTTGAGTAAGACGCGTCAGCTGACAAACGACAGCCAGGAGGGGTTTTTCGGATGTAGGTATGAAGACAGAGACCGCAGACACTATAATGTAATGAAACTTGTCACTTTAAAAAGGGATGTTATTTCCAAAATGAACGCTCAATACTTTTTAAATGGCCCCCAAAATACCGGAGCCCGGCTGCCGGGCTGACCCGAGCCCAAAGGAAGACCGCCAAAGCGGACACTCAGCTCACCTTCCCGCCCGGCGTGTCGGAAGGCCCGGGAGTCTGCGTGCGTGACAGCGTCTTCCGGTTCCCGCCGGAAGTTTTTCAAACTCCGGAAATCCCTCCTCGCTTCTCCCTGACTGGCTACAAAAGCGCTGCTCCAGGAGCAGGGCGGAGCTAAGCTGGACAGAGACGAGGCTAGAGGGAGGGTCCCTTGGGAGTGCTAAGGTGGGGCTGGAGCTATATCTCGGCGGACCCGGTTGGAGGTGGGGCCAGAGAGTCTGTAAATGCGTACCCGCCTCCGTGTTTTTCTTTCTCTTTCTCTTAATCCGCTTTATTTTTCATGTACCCTCTTTTCAATTCAATCAGGAATATTTCTTTACATTATTTGTAATTTGCAGTAGAAAAATGAAAAACTGTCAAGCTTCATTCTTTCTATGGTCAGTTTTTAAATGTCGTTATTTAACTTCCATAAGGGTGTTTTAGCGTATTTCATTATTTCCTAAGCCCCAAAGATAAGAGTTTTACTTCAGTCTTATGAAAATAGCCAAAGTTTATAAGGGCTTCTGGTAAACCCTCACACAGCCCATGAGATTCACTCTGCTTTAATGTAAGAGTTTAGCCCTACAGTCATCACTCTCTTACTTTGGTCCCTCAGACAGCTTGTTACACTGCCAGGTTCACAGATTTGGAAACCTGGTTCTTTCAGGAACTTCCTAGTGCATTTGGGCAAAACTATGTCTTTGAACCTGTTTTCACTGCCTACGGCTCCGTCTTACCTCTTACATGATAAGGTACCTCATACAAATTAGGAGTAAATAATTGAACTGAGGCAAACGCAAGTCTCAGTTACCTAATCTTCCTAGGCAAGAATGGAAAAACACTTGCCCTATTTCATTTTCAGATTCTTTGAAAGTGCTAATAACAGTGTTCTAGGTGAGAACCGCCTCAGATCCAGCATTTCTGTTTCTCTTCCCACAAAACACAAAAGTGGCTCCTTTTTATTTCAATGGCTCCCAACATCGACCTCACTGCCATCTCTTAAGCCCCACTTTTTTTCACAAATCCAATTTAAAAGCTATAAAGGCCTCCCCAGCAATCATTTCCTTTGCTCTGAATACATTTTCTCAAAATTAGTTTTCAGGAGAAATGGAAAATGACTTGTTTTTTGGTGATGTGTTTTTTAAAGGCTATTGTTAGTCTAGATTAGAATTTAGCAGACCAATACTGCATGGATTTGTTTCAGAGAATTCCAAGAAGCAGCTTTCTATGCTAATGACTCATTTCTAAGGACACAGTACTGAAGAGTCAAGTAAGTTATTGAAATCAC
>NW_011888847.1:3248162-3252442 GCF_000151845.1 Pteropus vampyrus | reverse complement strand
GGGGAAATAAAAGTTGGGGTGGGGTCTTTTAAAATTAATGTAGGTTGTAACCTACTCCAAAGGGAAGTAAGATGGTCCAGAAAACAATTCCCTTGGAATTTTGCAAGAGAGCCATTCTCACTGAAAGCTGTTCAAGGATATTTGTAATCACTAAGCATAAAGCAAGCTCCCCACCAAAACTGCCTTTTCTCTCTGAGACATTTGCCCAATCTATTGTTTATCTTTGGAGCTTAAGTGCTGAATTCCAAGAAATTCGTGGGATTAGCTTGGGATAATCTGGACATCCACCTGAGACTATGCAATAGGGTTTGGGGGGAGTAGTTAAAACATGTTTTGGATTTGCTTGGAGGTTATTTTCTTGCTCTAAAACATACAACTCCTCGTATGATATTTATTGTTATGTTACCATTTGTATGTTATTGTCTATATTTTCATGTTCTTTCCCTGTGGGTTCTATCTCCTCAGGGAGACTGTAAGAAAAGTAATAACATATTCATTGATCATCGGCTATGTGCCAGGCACTAAGTTAATGCCTTTACATGTGTTTGTGTATTTAACTCACATATTAGCTCAATCAGATGTTGATATTATCCTCTTTATAAATGAGAAGACCAAGGTACGGAGAAGTTACATAACTTATTCAAAGTCACATCAGCTATTAAATTGCAGATTTGGGATTTAAACCCAGTACTCTTAAAGGTATTCACATACCACCAACTCAAAGTATTAAATAAAACAATAGACTAATGCCTGGACTGAAGAATGTGCCTAAAGTAGAGAAAAATCTACTAGAAAAGAAATCTAAAGTTCCCACCACACAGAAGTGGGTTACCATTTAAAAAGTCAAATGTACTTTTAGAATTCAAGCATTTTGTCCCTTAGAGTTAATCACCTAGCAAAGGCAAAAGAGTCTGTTTCAGATCAGAGAATGCATAAATTGAAATTGGGCCTTATTTCATAAATTTGCATATTAGCTCTGCTCATCTACTTTCCCACTATCAGAAACGCTCAATCCTAAACAGTAACATACATTAGCTTCAATGAGCTTCTTTCAATATTTCAGTTAGGAACTTGGAAATTTCCTGTAAAAATAAAAGATCTGCAAACAGACGGAGAACTGCTTCAGTTTCCCAAATGAGAAAGGGGCTTCTTGCTAAGTGAGCTAGAACAGGCTGGTAGATGGGTTCCCAAATTTGGCCTGTCCTGTTACTTTTTCAGTCTCGCTGGGAGCAGCAGCATAATTCCAAAGCAATAGTCCAGAGTAAGTTTGCCAGTCTTATGTGTAAAAGAAAAAAGGTTCAAGGAATTAAAATATTGAGTTTGGAAAAATATTGAATGGATCTTGAGGAGGCATCGGTTAAGGCTAAGGAAGTTAATTGTACAGATTTTTCAAGGAAATGAATATTCAGGCATCATTTGAAGGCATTACAGTTAAATTTATCTTACATGAAGTAAAATTATGGGACCTACATATTAAATTAGAATATATTTTTTATCTTTAGCTTAAAACTGAAACTTGCAGTGTTTTTCCTTTTTTTTTTTTTACAAATCCTAAAAGTACTTTGTAAAGAATGCAATTAAAAGCAAGATAAAGAAAAAAGAAATTCTGAATCATAGATAAAATACTGTATCTATTACATGGCTCACTGTTCCACTCATTACCTGCCTGGCAAATTCACTGGCTAAAAGATAATCAGTTATATTCATGAGTAGATATATTGCAAAATTTTCTCCTGGTGAGTTCCTCACCCTCAAGTAGTGTCCAAGGACCAGCTTTATTAAAGGTCTCAAATATTCATTATATAGCCTGAGATCCAAACATAGAAATCCCAGAGGGCTCATTTGGATCCTAATGATGGCATAGCTGCTTGGGTTCCAAGGAATAGATGAAATGCAGCATTGAGGGGCCAGAATTATTTTACTCATCACTACAGGGAGCCATGTCTGGAGACTATACATCAGAACTAGTACTTTGTAGTACTTTTGGCCCATTTTCCAGTTTAATGAACTAGAACTATCCTGCAGATGGTTGACTTGAAATACTCATCCAGAATGCCTATAGTCAGAATTTTAATACTAGAAACATCACACACTAAGTGGAATTCAAATTTGGAAAAGCATCGTGTATCAAATCAATCTATGTCCGTGTATGTGTGTGTGTGTGTGTGTGTGTGTGTGTGTGTATAAGAGAGAGAGTCCAGTTTATTGAGTATAATTTACATAAAGTAAAATTCAACTTTTTTATTCTGACAAATGCATACAATCATATAACCACCACAATCAAGGCATAAAACATTTTCATCACCTAAAAAAAATACCCGTTCGTATTTAATCTTCTCCCCCATTTCCCCCTATCTGTTCTCTGTCTCAATAATCTTATCTTTTCCAGAGTACCATATAAACAAAATCACACAGTATATAGCTATTTGAGTCTGGTTTCTTTTAGTTAGTATAGTGCATTTGATATTAATCTATGTTGTTGCATGTATCACTAGTTTGTTTCTTTTTATTACCAGTTAGCATTCCATTGCATGGATATACCACCGTTTATATTTTCAGCAGTTGATGGACATTTAGTACCCCCCCGCTCTTTTTGGCTATCATTAATAATGCTGCTATAAACATTTATGTATAAATTTTTGTGTGGACATATATTTTCATTTCTCTTGGGTAGATAAATACCTAGGAACAGGATTGCTAAGTCATATGGTAAGTGAGTGCTTAGTTATATAAGAAACTACTAAATTGTTTTCCAAAGCAGCTGTGCCATTTTCATTCCTACCAGAATGCATGAGAGTTCTGGTTGTTCCACATCCTTGCCAGGATTTGATATTGTCATGTTTTTTTGTTTTTTGTTTGTTTGTTTGTTTGTTTTTCTTTTTGCCATTTAACTGATGTTTCAGAGTATCTCATTAGGGTTTTAATTTGCATTTCCTTAATGACTAATGTAATGTGTTTTTTTGTCACCCATATATCTTTTTAGCTGAAGTATCTGTTCAAATATTTTGATGATTTTTACCTGGATTTTTTTATTGTTGAATTATGAGAGTTCTTCATATGTTGTAGATACTAGTCCTTTATCAAATATGACACTGGCTTTAAGAGTTGTCAGTTATCACAGGCAGCTGCCAGCATAATAGCACACAGAAAAATGATTCCTTCTCTGACCATGAAGAAAACACTACCACAAAGGCTAGCTAACAGATGGTATCAAAAACACCATTATTACATACATGAATTTTCCTGAAACCAACATCACTACAAACAGAAAACATACTTTGTAGAAAATGATCTAATTTCATGATGATAAAAATATGAGCTTAAGATACATGAATTTATTACCCTGAAGGAATGCTTTAAAATTGAAAAGGGCTTTAGCAAATAGAAAGTTAGCTAAGCCATATGGCATAACTAGATATTTTGTTTAGATGGGACCATGATCTGAATATAAGAAAATTCAAATGGTTTACCAAGAAAACTCCTGTTAGATCCTACAATTTAGGGAGTTTAGCAGAATAGGTATTGCCCATATAAGGGCCTTTCATAACAACTTTCTGTCACAAGCTTTTGTCAGTTAGGAGACCCAGGTCTATAAGTCTTATAATTTTCAGGCCTGTTTCTAGAAATCATTAGCTAGTACTTCTCGAATTATAATGCACATAATAATTACCATCAGAGCTTTTTTTTAAAGTGCTGATTCCTAGCCCATAGCCTTCAAAATCCCAACTGAATGCGTTTAAGGTAGTGTCTACTTGAGTGTGAGGACACCAGGTGATTCTGATGGGTGTTCACATTACAGAAAGACTGAGCCCATTCTTACTATACACTTGATTTAGAAAACTGAGAGGACTGAGCTGTAGAAATATGGTTTCTAAATATAGTGTTTTATGGTGTTCAACCTTAAACTTGCCCTTCAAAAAGGTAGACCAGATATTCATAGTTACTGCTAGCCACACCAACTACTATGGTATAGTTTATTAATTGATAATAGCTTATACTTACAAATTGCTTACTATTTGTAAGATTCTGTGCTAAGCACTTTATATACCTTGGGAGTTTTTTTTGTTTGTTTTTTAAAATTACAATTTGAGGCAGATAGATAATATATTTATCCTCATTTTAAGATAATGAAACTGAAGCTTAGAGAGAGTGAGTAATTCACCCAAAATTACAGAACACAATTAAATAAATGTATCACAAACCTCAAGAGCTAAAAAAAAATTATATGCAAAATAGTTATATACCTAATTAAACTAAATCTTTATGTATTAGTTATCTAT
>NW_011888847.1:3246149-3248112 GCF_000151845.1 Pteropus vampyrus | reverse complement strand
TAGCTAAGCCATATGGCATAACTAGATATTTTGTTTAGATGGGACCATGATCTGAATATAAGAAAATTCAAATGGTTTACCAAGAAAACTCCTGTTAGATCTTACAATTTAGGGAGTTTAGCAGAATAGGTATTGCCCATATAAGGGCCTTTCATAACAACTTTCTGTCACAAGCTTTTGTCAGTTAGGAGACCCAGGTCTATAAGTCTTATAATTTTCAGGCCTGTTTCTAGAAATCATTAGCTAGTACTTCTCGAATTATAATGCACATAATAATTACCATCAGAGCTTTTTTTTAATGTGCTGATTCCTAGCCCATAGCCTTCAAAATCCCAACTGAATGCGTTTAAGGTAGTGTCTACTTGAGTGTGAGGACACCAGGTGATTCTGATGGGTGTTCACATTACAGAAAGACTGAGCCCATTCTTACTATACACTTGATTTAGAAAACTGAGAGGACTGAGCTGTAGAAATATGGTTTCTAAATATAGAGTTTTATGGTGTTCAACCTTAAACTTGCCCTTCAAAAAGGTAGACCAGATATTCATAGTTACTGCTAGCCACACCAACTACTATGGTATAGTTTATTAATTGATAATAGCTTATACTTACAAATTGCTTACTATTTGTAAGATTCTGTGCTAAGCACTTTATATACCTTGGGAGTTTTTTTTGTTTGTTTTTTAAAATTACAATTTGAGGCAGATAGGTAATATATTTATCCTCGTTTTAAGATAATGAAACTGAAGCTTAGAGAGAGTGAGTAATTCACCCAAAATTACAGAACACAATTAAATAAATGTATCACAAACCTCAAGAGCTAAAAAAAAATTATATGCAAAATAGTTATATACCTAATTCAACTAAATCTTTATGTATTAGTTATCTATTTCTGCATAGCAAATTACCCTAAACTATTTTTTAATGTTGTAAATATTTTACATAATCTCCTGGTAAATAAGCTGGATGAACTGGAGTCCAGAGAGACAGAATCTGGATATGTAACAGTGCATATTCAAAGATATAGTAAAAATA
The DNA here is from genome assembly GCF_000151845.1 of Pteropus vampyrus. Lineage (NCBI taxonomy): Eukaryota > Metazoa > Chordata > Mammalia > Chiroptera > Pteropodidae > Pteropus > Pteropus vampyrus. The sequence continues at coordinate 3,247,077 of NW_011888847.1, read as the reverse complement.
ATGTCCCCAGACTGTTTCATAATGTAGAGAAAATTTCCTGTTGTACGATAAATAAGGTCTAGGGATGTAATGTACAACATAATGACTATAGTTAACAATATTATATTATATTGTATATTTGGAAGTTACTAAGAGATCTTAAAAGTTCTCATTACAAGAAAATATTTTGTTAGTTGCACATTAAATAATCAATCTTTTTAGAAAGTAAACTTATATAAAATTAGCTCTGTCCTAATTCTAGGAAGTATTGTATTTGTATTCCAACACACAAACCAGCAAAACTTGTTAATTTTATTGCTGGACCTTTAAGTTTGCTTCACCTGCACCAACCTGCGGATAAGGAGGAACCACAAATGACAACAGGAATTGATGGTAATCACCTTGGAACCTGCTCTTATCCATACCCAACCAGCACTGGCTTGAATCCCATCTCTATCAACTTGAAAAGCTCTGGTCCTGAAAATTCTACCTCTATTCTGTATTAAACTTTTTGGAATAGGCCTGATATCTCAGTTCTGCACTGGTTATTGGTTATTCTTTACCACCCAGGATTGTTAGGATCAATTTTGCTTACTTGAGATTTAATATTATTTTTGTGTGTATAAAACATTCAGAGTGGTCTGGGAAATGGCTATTTGCATTTCTAAATATCATCAAAGGAATGAATTAGAAATGCTGTGTTAATGACACGCGTAACCCATCAATATCTTAGTCACTCATTGCAGTTATCCCCTGGTCCATTTGGCAAACATCATGTGTGAGCTATCATGGTAACCTAATATTTGCCAAATACATTAGTGACAATTAAACTGTTTTTCTTTTTTTTTTTCAAGCTGTTTGTCTCCTCGCCTCTCTAGATGCTGCTAGTAGGTTCTGCTGGAAATCAAAGTCTAATAAAAGCAGGGCACCTGATATATTTATACCTCAT
>NW_011888847.1:3242061-3244349 GCF_000151845.1 Pteropus vampyrus | reverse complement strand
TAAAATAAAGAAATTGCATTTATTGATTCCTAAGTTCCTGTCCATGAATTACATTTTAACTATAATCTGGTTATATTCTATGTAACTGTATATTATAACTATGATCTGGAAAATTGGTTGATGTAAGCAAAATATCTGATGTCTTTCATAATATCTTTGTGGGAGTGATGAAAAATGTGGATTGTTATCAAGCTGACAATTCTATACAACATGTTGATCAATAAATCAAATAAAAACCTAAGATTGTGAGAACCATGGTTCAAAATCATCTCAAAGCACGGAAAAAATGCCTGAAATCAATAAAAAGAAATTCGATAAAGCTTACCTTGAACTCCTCTATTTTGATTGCAACAAGTAAAAAAAGTCATTTTTGACGCGGAGAAATCAGAACCCTCATACGTTGCTGGTAGAAATGTAAAATGGTGCAGCCATTGTGGAAAAGTTTGGTGATTTCTAAAAAGTTAAACACAGAGTTGCCATATTATCCAGCAATTCCACTCCCAGATATATATCCATGAGAACTGAAAAATATGTTCATACAAAAACTTGTACATGAATGTTCATAGCAGCATTATTTGTAATAGGCAAAAGTGGAAACAACCCAAATGTCCATCAATTGATGAATGGATAAATAAAATGTAGTATGTTTATACAATGAAATATTATGCATACATTAGAAAGAATAAAGTTCTGACCCATTCTACAATATAGATGAACTGCGAAAACATTATCCTAAGGGAAAGACAGACACAAAAGGCCACATGTTGCATTATTCCACTTATGAAATACCCAGAAAGGCAAATCCATAGAGACAGAAAGTAATTATTGCTTGGCAGGGGATCAAACTGTGCATTTTAAAATAATGAATTTTATAGCATGTGAATTATATCTTAATCTAAAAATTAATTTTAAAAGTATTTACAGAAATTCAGTGTGCAAGACCAGACTTCACAGTTTGATCAGGTGAAAACAAGAAAACTACAATTTTAAGTGGGCTATGAGCCCATAAATCATAGACTGAAATGGCTGCTTAAGAAAGTATGCCATCTTGGGTTTCATTAAAACTTACTGAGAACTCATTCAGAATTAGTCCAAGCTTTTCCAGGATCATCACAACAACTTTGTAAGTGGCTGTAATCATTTTACAGAAGAGGAACCTGTGGTTAAGAAACTTGCTGAAGGGCACCCAACTAGGAAGGAGAGAGCCAGGCTTTGATCTCAGTTTATCTGACTCCAGGGCCTATGTACATGACCACTGTGCCACAATTCCATTAAGAAAAGATGAAAATCTGGAGGTGATAGTCTGACAGCAAATTGTACTGATTATACTTCATCTTCACCATAGTGGCCAGCTTGGGAAACCATAGTGATGGTTTTAAATTATGTCCACAAGCACTTTGATGCTGCTCCCTTCAAAAGGTGAAGCCAGATTCCTCCTTTGAGTGTGGGCTGTGCCTAGTAACTGACCTTCCATAGAATAAGGAGAAAAGAATAGTGTGTGAGTCTGATATTAGAACAGAAAACATATGGCTTCCCTTTTGGTCTCTCTTTCGGATCACCACCTCTGGAGGAAGTAAGCTGCCATGTTTTGAGAACACTCAAGCAGCCCTATGGAGAAATCCACATGAGGAACTAAAGCCTCTGGAAACTGAGGCCTCTTGCCAAAACTCAGCAATGACCCACCAGGCATGTGAACAAGGCTTTTTAAAAGAAGATCTTCCTGTTACAGTCAAGCCTTCAAATGATTGACTCTTGATTGGGACCTCATGAGAGACCCAGAGCCAGAACTGCCCACCTAAGCCATTCCTGGATTCCTAAATTTCTTTCTTTTTGGAGTAATGAAAGTGTTCTGAAATTACATAGTAGTTATGATTGCATAACCTAGTGACTATACTAAAAAAAAATCACTGAATTGTACACTCAGAAATGGTCGAAGATAATATACATTTATAGCTTTAAGCAACTAAGTTCTAGAGTAATTTGTTTTATAGCAATAAAGGACTAATATATACATGTTAAGGGAAACTGAAAAATCTAAGTATGTTCCAAGAAGGACACCTAGGAGGGCACTAGGATTTGAAGTCCTGTCACAAGTAGAATGCACTCGATGTGTTTTTGTCTAGAGTAGAGAAGTCTGATGAGGACCTGGTTTCCGTGTGCAAGTATTTTTCAGCTGAGTGCCATCAACAACATGGCTAAGACATCCCTTGTCATGTCCCACCCCTCAAACAACAATTTGGCAATTAGACAAAAGTGCCTTTGTTGGGGCTGTGGGACCTGGCACCACA
>NW_011888847.1:3225533-3241016 GCF_000151845.1 Pteropus vampyrus | reverse complement strand
AAAGGATCATATACCATGATCAATGGTATATGATTTATCCCCGGGATGCAAGGATGGTTCAACATATGAGAATCAATAAGTGTGATACACCACATTAATAGAATGAAAGAGAAATATCATGATCATTTCAATAGATGCAGGGAAAAAAATCTGACAAAATACAACCTCCATTCATGATAAAATCTCTGAGTAAAGTGGGTATGGAAGGAATGTATCTCAACATATTAAAAGCCACATATGAAAATCCCACAGCTAACATTATATTCAATGGGGAAAGGTTGAAACTTTTCCTCTAAGATTAGGAGCAAGACAAGGATGCCCACTCTCACTGGTCCTAATTAATATAGTACTGGAAGTCCTACTCAGAGCCATTAGGCAAGAGGAAGAAATAAAAGCCATTTAAATCAGAAAGGATTTCTGATCTCTGTTGAAGATATTATGCTCTTTTATATAGAAAATCCTAAAGATGCCACCAAAAAAAATTTTAGAACTCATCAATGTATTCAGTAAAGTTGCAGGATACAAAACCAACATACAGAATCAGTTGCATTTCTACATGCTAACAATGAAATATCTGAAAAAGAAATAAAAGAAGGCTCTTCCAGCCTATGAAGAATTGGCAGATCTTCTTTATGTGATTTCAGTAGGCAAAATAATGGTGGAGGTAGGTTTAGATTCTCATTTATGTTAGAAGCATTGTCTAACAGTCATAAGTGACCTACATGAGAAGGGGACCTTTAAGAAGAGTTAACAGAAGGTCCCAGCTGATACTTGATGGTACTGTCAGAAATATTGTTGTGTAGGCTCCTACATAGGAACAAAAGATGTCTAGGGACATCCAAAGGCATTCTCACCCTCCCCCCCAACCCCCACTCCCACTCCGCCGAGGTATAGTATCCTGTTTTAGGATACTTGTTTACAGCTCAGAGTTATTAGTGTAAATAGATATAAAAAGTTGTTCTCTCTACATCAAACTACAAGCTATTGTGAGTTCAGAATCTCTGACCAGTGCTGAACACTGAGCAATGAGGTGACAGCTAACATCCTGGTGGGGCAAGGGGTTTCACAATATTATTTACATCTGCACTGGCTTCTAGAGTTTTCAATGTACTTTCACATACCTTCCCTTATTTGAGATCCGCATTGAGTAGGTGGCAGGAATGACTCACCTCTTTTGTACACATGGACATTCAGGCTCAGTGTTGTTAAGTGATTCACTCCGAATCATACAGCTGGTAACTGATCAGGCAGGGACTTAGAACCTAGATCTCATCCATGTCCTAAAAGTAATGTCACAAGGAAAGTTGAGCTGCAGATAAACAGGTCTTGCTGGGCAGTGACCAGAGAAGTTTTTGGTAAACTTTAAAGCTAATTCGAGCAAACAAACTAGTGAAGGAGAGACTAGTGTTAATGTGCAGTCCCAGAACAGTTTCCCAGAGACAGCCTTCCACCTTCCTCTTTTGATCCAAACTGAAGAAACAAGGGTATGATTGCTCGATTTGAAAATTGGACAGTTGGACAATTTCCTTTACTGGAAAAGACAAATTCTCTCCTAAGGGAGATAGAAGGCAGTGAGAAGGAAGCAAGATTTTCCCCAACTATGGGGTGCAAGAGAGAAATTGGTGATAATAAAGAAACTAGGGGTTAAAAACATATGTTCCTTATGGCAAGCTTAATCTTTTTCTCTTAAAACTTTAGCTGGTGCTCTCAGGAAAATTTCTTGTAAGTATTGGAGGGAGAGGGATGCTTTGGTTTTGTTCCTAGTTATGTCACCCTGAACGCTACTGGCCCAGTTCAAACACGGTGAGCATAATTTTTACAGGGTAGTGTGTTCTACAGGCCGAGGGAGGGTGGGCTGGAAGTATAGGGGAAGCGGAATAGGAAAAGTCAAGAGAACAGCCTCCTTTTTCGAATAGACTTTCGGCTCGCACCTGTACTGGTCACCAGACCTGGGTTGAAATATGCCCCCCACACCCAAGGCAGGCAACTAGTCTTACTTTTTCACTTCCAAATGATCTGTGGTCCCAGAGTGACCAAGCAGCTCAGGTCTCCAGTGAGCCATGTTAAAGCTCTGTCTTTTCATATTCACAGTGGCATTTCTTCCTTAACAATTAGCCCAGACCTATTTTATCAGAGGGTTGGTTGCTCCCTTCCAGAGACTCTGGAGACATTCTGCTGCTTGTGGAGGAGGAGCTACAGAGAAGCATGAATCCAGTGCTTCCTTCACTCATCCTTTGCCTTCAATCTTGAGCCTTTTCTAACTTCCACAGGGAAGTAGCAACTTCGTATGTAGAAAACATGGGCTTTGGAGTCAAACAGACCACTCTGAATCCTGTTTCTGTCACTTACAAGCTGTGTAATCACGGGCACATGACTACTCTTACCTCACGTGATTTTTGTGAGAATTGAAGAGACTATGTATGTAAATATCTAACACAAGGCCAGGCTCAAAGTACTTGCACAACAAACATTAGTTCCTTTGCCCCAAACTTCTATTCCTAGCTCTTCACTAGTCTCTGACTATGTCAGTTACCTGGGCAGGGTCACCTGGGGGAGTGAATCTAACAAATATGTCTTTCTTCATATGGAAACTTGAAGGTTCTTTGTGAGACAGGGTTCTCTGAGTTGTACAACTCAGGAATGAGATACGTTTGTACTGAACAATCTACTATACTGTTTCATCTGACTTCCTATGTCACAGGGCACACATCTGAAAGACACATGGCCAAGGCAAGGAACAACATCTCTAGCCAGGGTTGGGATGATATGTGTGGCTAGAAGGAGTTATGTTTGTCTTTGAGTATGGATCAAGGCACAAACTAACTAGCCCACTTATGGTCAAGACTGAGGCTCTGAAGAAAGGACGACTCTTGTAGAGTTAATGAACTCCTTATCGTGACCCAAAGACTTTCCTTTCTGGGTCTTTGTTTCATATAAACACTCAGCAATTCCATGCCATCTGTCATAGCTTCCTGTGGCTGCTGCAATAAATTACTATAAACTGGGAATTTTAAAGCACCAGAAATTTTATTCTTTCACAGTTCTGGAGGCCAGAAGTCTGAGATCAAGGTGTCAACATGACCTTACTCCCTCTAGAGTCTATAGAGGAAAATTCTTCCTTGCTTCTTCCAGCTTCTGGGAGTTGTCAGCATTCTCTGACTTTCTTGGCTTGTGGCCTCATCACTCTAATCTCTGCCTCTCTCTTCACATCACCTCACCTCTGTATGTATTTCGATTTCTCTCTGCTTCCCTCTTACAAAATACTTCTCACTGAATTTAGGGCTCAACTGGATAATCCAGCATGATTTCTTTACCTCAAGATCTTTAACTTAATTATACCTGCAAAGGCCCTTTGTCCAAATAAAGTAACAGTCACAGTTCCAAGGATTAGGTTCCAGAGATTAGGACATGGACATATCTTTTGTGGGGGGAAGGATGGTACCATGCAACCCACTACATCACCTAAACCCTTTTAGAGAGCTGACTAACTAATTCATAACAATGTGAGTCTAGGTATTACTAATTCTTGGTCATTTGTCTTATAAATATCATATAGACCAAAAAGAAAAGGGCAATGATTAATTCAAAAGGAAAAATAACCCTAATAGTGGTACTTTAGGTACTACCAACGAATGGTTTCTTTTCAATATTTTCTTCCCAAAAGCTCCCCCCAAAGACTCCCCTATTCCCACCTCTTACTGTATAGTTTTATGTCATATGCTCATTCTTCAACTAATCACAGGCAAAGAGGATGCATTATATATCCCATGATTGGCTTAGCATCTCATACTGATCAAGAATTCACTCCTGGGGCTGGGGAAGTGGGGAAGATCCAGCCTCTGAGAAACAGATAACCTCCCATCAATAGTAGAACAAAACAATCCCAACCATGCACATTGCTCCACCACTTGCAATATACCAAGTTGGGGGCATTTGGCCAGAAGATACAGAAAAGCACTTATCACTTCTGCATGTGCTGTGCTATCTTGACACTTCTGAAATGTGAGAGGCTATGAGAGAAGACATTTGAATGATTTGCAGCTGGATCTTTTTTTAAATATTCTTTCAAAAGACACCTACCTTGTATAAGGCAAATAACCAAACATTGCCACTCAGTATTTTAAAAATACTGAGGTTTCACAGCACCAGGGGAAAAGCTCTTTTCAGAACTCAGAATGTCTCTTTAGAAAAATCATAGGCTATCCAGATATGGTTGAAAATGGGTTGGCAAGAAGTTAGAGGAAGAAAGACCGAGAGATCTGCATTTAAATCAGCCTGGAGACTGCAGGGAAATTAGCCACATCTGACTCAGCTGATTTTGAACCTGTGACCTGCAGGTAAGGAGTAATTCTTCTCCCTCCAGAGGAAATGTCAAAATGGCAGTTTTCTCAAAGCAGTCCCTGACAGATTTCAAAAATAATATTCCAGGGTGTCAAACTATATTTGAATTTTAAATAAATGATGAATAATATTTAGTAAATTATGTCCTATGCAATGTTTGGGGTATTATTATGCTATATATTAATTTATTTTTTTAACTTAAATTTAAATTTAACTGGATGTCCTATATATTACCTGTCAAGCTTACTGAGCCTAAATTGATTTTATGGATTTAATGCAATAGCAAAGTCCCAGCAGGATTTTTGGTAGATATCGGCAAGCTGATTCTAAAATATAGATGGAAAGGCAAAGGACCTAGAATAGCGAAAATAATTTGGAAAACAAAAAAAAAAGAGTTAAAGGATTCACCTTACATGATGTTAAAACTTTATCTAAAGCTAAGTAATCAAAACAATGTGGTATTGGTAAAAAGATCAATGGAATCAATAAAATAAGGGAGTGCAGAAATAGGTCCTCGCAGATATGGTCCATCGGTTTTTTAAGATAGTTTTACTAAGATAAAATTTATATAATATAAAATTTATAATAACTTTAAAGTGTATAATTCATGATCAACTGATTTTTGACAAAAGTCTAAAGGCAATTCAATGGATAAAGAATAGCCCTTTTAACAAATGACACAACTAGATATCCAAACACAAAAAATGAACCTCAACCTACGCTTAAGGGCATAATTTTTATATATATATATATATATATAAAACCAATATATCTATGATCAAATAGATCATAGATCTAAATGTAAAACCAAAAAGTATAACTTTTTTATTTAAAAAATCATAGAGGATTGTGACCTTAAGTTAGACAAAAAGTTCTTCTATGTGACAGAAAACCGATCCATAGAGAAAAATAATGGCAAATTGGACTTCATCAAAATTAAAACTCTTTAAAAGCCATTCTTAAGAGAATTAAAAGACAAGTTAAAACTGAGAACATATATTAATAAATCACATATCCAATAAAGGACTTGCATCTCAAATACGTAATAAACTTCAAAACTTAACAGTAGGAAAACAAAAACCCAGTTTAAAAAATAGGCAAAATATTTGATACACATGTCGCCAAAGAAGATATAGGGATTGCTGATAAGTACATGAAAAAATACTCAACATGATTAGTCATTATGAAAATGCAAATTAAAATCACAGTGAGATACCACTATAAACCTATTAGAATGACTAAAGTTTAAAAGGAACGGCAACAAATACAACTGAAAATACCAAGAGCTAGTGAGGAAGCAGGAACACCCCGAACTCACATACATTGATGGTGGGAATGCAAAATGGTACAGACACTCTGAAAACAGTTTGGCAGTTTCTCATAAAGTATATGTTTACTATGTAATCTAACAATCCCGCTCCTAGATATTTACCCTTAAGAAATGAAAATTTATGCTCACAAAAACCTACACATAACGTTTATGGCAGCTTTGTTCATAATTACCTCAAACTGGAAATACCTTACATGCCCTTCGATGAGTGAATGGCTAAGTAAGACATAGCACATCTATTCAATGGATCACTATCCAGCAAAAACTACAACAAAAAAAAGAGAAACAAACTATTGATGTACTCCACATGATTGAAGCTCAGAAACATTTTGCTAAGTGAAAGTGAGAAAAGGTGACATATGATATGGTTTCATGTATATGACATCCTGGAAAAAGCAACACTGTAGTGATGATGTAGTGATCAGGTGGATAGAAATGTTAGGCTCTAGCAGATTCTCATCACCACGGGAATTTTTGGGGGTGACGGAAATGTTCTGTATTCTGATTGGGGTAGTGGTTGTGCAAGTCTATATATGTGTTAAAATTCATAGAAATGTACACACACACATACATTTTACTCTTTGTAAACAAAATAAAAAGAGGATACATATATTGAGGATGTGTGCTCAAATGTTTAAAATGTTAAGGACGCACCATCAGAAAAGTTTGGAACTGAGACAGTCCTCTTTTTATAGTTGGAGAAATTGAGGCCAGAAAGTGAAAGTAACTTAATCAAGTCCAAAGAACTATGAAGCAGGGACAAGAGCAGATTTTCTTTTCGGAAATGTATCTGGTGCCTGTCTCTCACCCCAGGCCCAATCAGCCAGGTTTAATCTGGCTTCCGTTTTTCTTTAGGCAGTTTCTAAATTCAGAGTTTTCTGTGAGAGACACAGTAGAATCATTGTTACACATATAAGTTGAAATAAAATCATTACGAATGAAAAGATATATATCCTGTTTCACAGAGTGGTCAGCATGAGCCCGGCTCCTGATAGACAGACCAATGGCTATCGAGGGAGATGTCTGCAGGATGCCTGAGATTGCAAAACAAGCAAGCAAGCAAACAAACAAACCAACAAATGATGTGCTCTGGACCTAGATAGACCAGTTGTGCCTGAATCCAGGCTCTGCTATCTACTAGCAGTGAGACCCTTGGTACATTGCTTAGCTTTTCTCTACCTCAGTTGCTTCATCTGTAAAAAGTGCCCAAATTGTATGTACTACTGAGAGATAAAAACAACAACAACAACAACAAAAAGCTCACCTGCAATTATAGTATGGCATAGTACTTTTTCTACTGACATTATAAAATGCTAAAATGTGATTTTAAAAATGTGTCTTAAAATTGAAGAAGTATGGTAATATCTACTTCCTTGGGTTGTTTTTGTGATTAAAGGAATTGTTAAATGTTACTACCTGGCACATAGTTCTCAACCGAAAGTTGTTAGATATCATTATTGTTATCGTTACTACTACTACTATTAGTATTTTAAGAAACAAATAGCGGAACTTGCATTGTAATACATTGTAAAATGCCTCTCCCTCTATACCTTGCCTTCTGTATATCCTATTCACTTTGCTGTTGAATTTTCATGCTCTTTGGTGACAGGCAAACACAGAACATGTGGATGTCACCAAGGAAAAATGTGGGAAACATTCGCCACTTCTCAGTCTCTCTTGCTAGAGAAAACCCACAATGACACGCTACATATAATGTTGGCAAGGTCAGTTCTTGAACTGTTTCCATCTTGTAAGAACACTGGTTCTCATGAGATGAGGGAACCAGGGTAGGAACTCGAGCTAATAGAGTAGTGTGTGTGTCAGTTCTATGCTGAAGGACAGGAAACAGGAGGCCATGTCCCAGGTGGCAAGAGCATAAAGCTGACCTACAGTTATGGTTCTGTCATTTGCCAACCATGCAACATTAAGCAAGTGGCTCAATGCCATTCCATCTCAGTTTCTTCTCTGAGACAGAGATAAATAATTATTACTTTATAGCCACTAGGTGGTAGGGGGGAGGTAGAGTTACCCATAAATTAGGGTTCCAGTTGGGTTAACTGGCTGGAAAACTCAACCATGGCTGCAAGAGAAGCTGGTTAGCCACATAATTTGTTTCCTTATTATTTATATTTTATTCAGGTTCTTTGAATTTTTCCTGCAGTCCTCTATCTGTAGAAAGAAGCAGGTCTGGAACATCCCAGACCTGGTCTTGGGGCCATTCCAGTGGGGTGCTGGGCCCAAGCTGAATCTCTTTGTGTGCCTGGACCCTTCACACCAAAACCCCATTATCCAAGAGCCACGTGGTTAAAAGGCTACCTTGAGGAGCTATCAGTGCTAGAGACAGAAAGGATTAAAAAAAAAAAGTTCCTTAGGAACTGACTGAGCATAGTATACAAGGGAATTTCTCGAGAACTATTCTGTGTCAGGTACTGTACCTACCTGTAATACAATACTCATTGTTATTCCTTAAGGTAGTTGTCACAACCCCCTTGTTGTTACATCTGAATAAACAAGGGCCCATTCAGAGGAAGGTAATTTGCCCAAGATCCTAGAACTAAGTCCCTGAATTTCTAAGCTGGATTCGCCCCTACACTGCCCTGTGCTGAAGCGACAGGCACTGCACACGAGCCCAGTCAGGTTATGCAGGTGATGGGGCAGTAATGCTCATCTTTTCTTCCTTCCTAAGTGGTTGTGGGTTTGGTGGTAAAAACGCTGAGAGAGCCCTGCTGATGGCCTCTGTTGTCTCTCCCACCCCCTACCCCCAGAAGAAGTCAATTTATCTGCTGGAATTAGAGGAGCAACCTCTAAGAAGGCCCCAATCCCCTCCTGCTCCCAATATTTCCCATGCTGGGATGACTTATCCAGTGGGGTTCCTAGGCCATTTCTCACGACCCTTACCTCAGCTTCAGGAACTGACCCACAGTCTAAATCAAGAAAAAGGCAGGATAGGTCTCTCTGGAGGCTCCTAACATCCATTTACCTTTGAGTTCTAGCTTCTTCAACACCCAGACTACATCTCCCTCATCTGTTTTTCCTGAACCCAGCATGGATCTAACTGGCAAATGGATAGTCTGTTGCTCTAATGCAGTGGTAGCAACTTCACTTAGAATTCTTCACTTTGAGGGCTAGTCATTTTTTTTTTTTTTAAATGACAGTACAGTTTTTTCATATAGCAGGTATGCATTTGCTGACTGCATTTGCCCCCTGCTTATGATGGGCATGTGGATAAATGGTCCCACGCCATAGTTTGCCCCTTGACTTATCTAAGTAATCTTAGCGCTCCTAGTGTTTGTAGCCCAAGTTGGTGGGGAGCAGGAAAAGCCGATGCATTTAGAACCGCGGGAGCACCGGGCTGGGCGCGCCCAGGCCCGCCAGAGGGCACTGTAGGCTCGCGAAGCCGGGCTCGGTGGCCGCGGGCCCCGAGGTGCAGTCTCCACACTCCCCAGCAGCTCAGTGACTTCACTACAGTACCCAGCTGCGGTGGCGTTCAGTGAGCCAACCATCGCCAAGGCGCTCATCTGAGCGAGGAAGGGCGTAACTAACAAGATTTGTTACACTCTTCTTATTTCAAAGTGCCATCCTTGTGACAAATATTTATAGAACACAAAATTGTACCTACTATGTCTAAGATACTGGAGAGTAAGTATGGAGATGAGTCACTGCGTCTCTAAACAGACTTTTCAGAGAAGTGGCAGAATTAAGACAGGTACCAAATACATAGATTGCAGTGCAGGCAGAGGTAAGAGCTGTAAAAGAAGTGAGGAGGAAGGGGAGGGAGTGTTCAGGAAGGAGAATCTACAGCTTCAGCTAAGAGAATAAAGACCTGGCCCATGGAGGTTTTGGGTCTCCCAGGAGGGAAGGATTTGCCACCCTGCATCACGTACTGGTTGCAACAGATCCTGTGAGTTTAACCAGTTCTGGTTTTACATTTATTATACCCACATGATTGATATCTGTGACAAAAAGAACCATTCCCTGCCCTGGAGCCCTAGTATCTTGATCCTGAAAGGTAAATTAGAAGTAGAACTGGATTAACCAAATGTCCAGAATGTGTTAGAGATGTGTAACCTAATCTGAACAGACATATCAGTCATTCTACTAATTGATAAGCTATCCAGAGGGAGCCTGCAGAAACAGCTGTTACACTTGGTACAGGTATCATAAAACCATATGCTGTAAATATATCCAATTGGTGTTAGGAGAGAAGATGCAAAACAGAGAAACAACAAAGTCCCTTTGTTTTAAAGACACATACCACCAAAACAACTTCAGAAGAACTCTATCAATATCATAGTCCTCTGAGAATTATTGTAAGTTTATGATGTCCTACTGCAGTGAAGACTATTAAATTCGGAACCAACAAATTAAAACAAACTTAGACCTTGGATTTTTTGTTTCCAAAGAATTAAAATATAATTGGAGTTATTACCAGTAAATGGCATTGCATTGGTTCCAGCACAACAATGTAGACAAATCAGTAAAATTAAATTAGGAAGTGAGAGTTGGATTTAGACCTCTAATCAGTGTTTTGATTATTAAAATTTTTTTTCTTGTATGACATGTCAGTTAACTTCTCGGTCTGTTTCCTCATTTAATGGAGGAATTTAATCATAATAAAGAATACGGGCCAGGTGATTGCTCAAATCCTGCAGGGTGTATGTAACAAAAGGTTTTACTTAGTTCTGTTGCGTCTAAATACCTCCTTAGTGCTGGCTTGGTTCTGAATCTCTTGAAGGACCTGCAGGTCCTATGAGATTGGACATATTGAGGAAAAGGAAAAAGTAGCTTAAGTGGCTGCTAGTTCTGATAATAGGCAGGATTCTCCATGTCATCTGAAGTGCTCTGTATGCAGTAGCCTAGGCCATTGATTATGATCACTGTGACCTCTAAATTACTACAGCACTTTCTGACCATGATATTTGTCTGTTATTTACTTTGAACTACCTTGAGTTATCTTTCTGCACCAGATATTTGAGGATAGGGTCTGTGTCAGTCTTCAGTCACCAAATATTCCAGGCTCCTCACCTCTGTGGATGGGAGATCTTCCCAGCCCCTTTGTGGTCAGGGGAGGGAGGCCACATGACTGGTTCTAGCTAACTAGTGAGCAGAGGTGATGGATAACAGTGACTACTTAAAAGTGGACTATTTAATTGCCCGAGTAAGACCTTCAGGAAATTTTGTTCTCTGCCTATGACCAGCTATGTTCCAGATAGTGTGACTTTTCTGTCAGCCTCTATACAAGATCGAGAATGGTGTTATGTGGACCAGAGCTTCTAGGCCACCCACCATGGACTTATAGCACACTTGAGAATAATCTTTGTTAATTTAAGACCTTGGAATTTGGAGACTTAATACAGCAGCAAATTCTGGCCCATCCAGACTCATAAAGGGTCATTGTGTCATCATCTGTTTCCTTTGTGCTCTAAATGACATGGCACTCAATACTGACTGCTAAATAAATAATTGAGTGAATTGCTCTTCCAATCTCCCCCAGTAGAGTAGGAATCATCCATAGATCTATTTGTCCTCCTTAGAGCACCTGCCCCAGGATCCTGGACATAGCAGGTACTTAGTAAAGACTCGTGGATTGATTCATGAACCTAAAAGTCCCAAGATGCAGGCCAATATCCAATATCAGGACCAAAGAAGATGTGGCATGTGATGTTATTTTCTATATGGTGCCTGAGGGAGTGAGGTGCATGGTCGAGATAACTGAGGAAGGAGGGGCACCAGGCCATCCCTTGCCCATATTCATCTTAAATCTCTACACTGTTCCATCTGATCCCTCCACCTCTGTGCGGGTGTAAGTGAAGCTTGGTCTCTGGGTCATTGCAACAGAGTTCAGAGAAGAGATAGGACCAAAATAAGAAGACATGCAGGCAGGTGCGAGCCAACAACAAAAGAGTAGGCCTGGTGTGGGGTTAGAAGTGAGGCTGGAACTCACGTTGGGGCTAGGCTGGGCAGGGCCACACTGACAAAACTCTGGAAGGTTTTTATGGAGCTGTACATTCTATCCTATGGCCCAGGTGGTTGAATTCTGTTCCACGGAACATGTGCGGAATGTCTGACAGATCCTGACCAGGCAGGCCTTTGCAGAAGCCATTAACATTCTGTAAATGGCAACGACCAGTACAGCAACAAGGACATGAATATTAATATGCTAGTCTAAGGTTCTGGCGCCTCCTCCCTGCTTCTTTTAGCCGATCTAAACAATATCCACAGACTGTTTCATTTTTTGATCAGATGGAGTATAAATCATCTTCAGATTTGGATCTTCTATCTCTCTAGCATCTGTTTTGGGGTGAGTCTTTTGGGGGGAAATTATAGAAGAGAAATATATCCATTTCCGCAAAATTGCTTTTTAAAAATATTAACTCCAGTTCTGCAGCTGCCACAATTTAGAATGATTAGTGTCTCTCAAGAAAAGAATTCAAACCCATTTGCGGGCTCTGTGAGGCCTTAATTATATGGTCCTACCCATTTCACGTTCTTTTACTGCCTGCCACATGCCAGGTACAGGTGGTCACTTACTCATTTCGAACAGCCATGCTCTCGCCTACCTGCACTCTGCACACTCTGTTCCCATTGCCAAAGCTCTTCTCTCTCCTTTTTGCCTCTGGAGGAACTCCTCCAGGAAAGCCTAGACCTTGTGGGTGGTGGACTCCCAGGCAACTCCAGGTGAAGGGCTGATCCTTCCTCTGTGCTCTCCAAGAGGCTGGTGCACTCCTACATCTACAGCAGCACTTATCACACTGCCCTGGGGACTCCTGCTTTTTCTGTCCTTTTCCCCATGACCACTAATTTTAAAAGGAAAGGAGCACCATCTTGGTCATCTTTTTCAAATCCTTATATCATTTTTCTTCCTTTCCTCTTCCTTGTCCCAAAGATCACAAAATGACTAAGCCATAGTTGGAACCCAAAGGGCTTTTTACTCAATGTCTATGCCAATGACTGTTCTGTCTTTCAGGACCATATGCAGGGGCCGAGAGAAGGATGACATAGACAATAATTATTGGTTGGAAATTTTCATTCTAAACATTCCTCCCTGCAAGGGCTTCCTTTTCCTTTTCACATGAAATCTGGAACAAAGAGTTATTTTAGACCACCCAGGTAAATTTAAGGGTTCTCTCTAAACAGCCTCATACCTGGTATCTCCATGGTGCTCCTGGAGAATACATATTTTCATTTAGCCAAGTTTGAGAGGATGGAGATTAAGAGATTTGTTTAGAAATGAAGATGAAATAAAGGCAGGAAATCAGCAATGTTTGCATATAAAGTACCAGCATTCTTTCTTTTTATTTAAATGTTCATCCAATACAAAACAGGCAGTTTGTCCAAGTCTTGTAGTTACACTCCCCCACCACCCAAGATAGAAAGACTTGTCATTGAAAAGAGAGGTCGCACTGGTATTGGTTGTACCTGAGAATTGCAGTCTGATTATTCACAAGCAGTCTGTTAAGAGGCCGATGCTGTCTTCCTGAAACCTTCCTCAGATTAAAAGGAAACAGCATTGGAAATTTGTAGATTATTGGTTTTAAGACTGCCTACTTACTGGCAACAGACCTTATTTAATCTATTTGAGAGCCTTGCCTGGAATGGGAGAGTATATGATCTCATGCAAAAAGTTCAAGTTCAGCGTATCCATAATTCTAAACTCATCTCCTGTTTAACACATTGAAGGATTTTGGCCAATGTTTTTCAATCTCTATGTTTGCATAGTAAGATAGATCTCACTCAGAGAAAGAGTAGGTGTGAAACGCAGATCACTCAAGGATCCTTAACTTCATGAAATCCTTGCCTTTCTAGACTTCCCAACAGAGTCGGGGCTACAGTGAATCAAATGCACCACTCGTCTTGGGTACAAAATTTCAGGGGTGCCAATAAACTCAGCAATACAAATAATATTTTAATGCAATATTTAAAATTAGGATGTTATGTTCGTGCTGGATTTTTACATTACTTTTGATTTTTAAAAAATATTGCATTAAAATATTTATCTTGATTATTGAGTTTATTGTTACCCTTTAAGTTTTGCCTCTTCGTCAAGTATCTCATTCATTTCATTATAGTGCTGGCCCTGCTTCCCAAATGCATTTTCAGAAGATAAAGCCATATTCACCATTGCCTTCCATCACATGCCCCGTGAAGGAAGGGAAAGTTTAAGAACAGAATGGTGGAAATAAAAAGCAAAGAGCAAAAAAGTTCTGATGATCGAATAAATAAAAATTAAATAGCATTGAGACATCCCACTTGTGCTTTGTTAAACAAACATGTTTTCAAATATAATCTCCAGCTGATGAGGGTGGTCAAGCAAAGGCATAACTTTTATATCCTGTCTATCCTGTCTAAGCCTGCATTTTAGCACTCCTACTCAGCTGTCCCATTCAGTAGGTTGAGAGTAGAATTAGAGAAATTACTTGTAAACTCTGGGAGAGCAGCGACTGCAGGCATTAGGAGACAGAGGATCTGCTACAGTCTGCTGCCTTGGAACTTTTCTGATAATTTTTGCTACCTGTGTGCTGCACTAGTTATCATACTGTTCCAGGGGACTGCCTCCTTCCTTTCCTTAAGCCACAGGCAATGATAACCTTTTCCCACTGAGAAAAAGTGATCCAGAGGTGGGTTTTACATTTTGTTTTACACTATCCAGTCCCGCCAGATAAACACTCAGCTTACCACAATTCCTACGAACTCCCTAACTTGACTTGGCACACGAGTGAGGGCCGAGGTTTTCTTTTCCCATTTGCACAACCCCCCTTCGCAGGTTACGGAGATGACCTCTTCCAGGCGCAGTCCTTCGAGTATTCCAGCCAGGGCAGCGCCGGGGCCCTCGGCGCTCTCCGCCCCGCCTTCCCAGGTCCGCGTCCCCCGGCGCGGGGCCGTCCCTCGCGGGGCCGCCTTCCCGGTCCCCGTCTCCCGGCGAAGGAAATTCTTCCCCAGCAGCCCAGGGCTCGCCTCACGTGACCAGCCGCCGCGGCGGCTGCCAGAGAGAGTTTAAAGGTTACGGAGGAAATTAGCACGGACACAGCCACTCACCCGTCCCCCCACCCCCCACCGCCCGAAGCGCGCGCCCCGTTTTCCCGCAGCTCGGACAGATGCTGTCAATGCGCTGATCAGAGCCATGTCCCCCAAAACGGTACAGACAAGGTCCAGAGTAAATATGAAGTCACTTTGTAAAAAATAAACAAATGGAGCCGTGGTCTACTAAGCTTTCAGTTGTCAACAAGTTCTCGCAGCCTGAGAAGTCCAGGACAGATCTCAAAGGGGAGATGGCCCCAAAGAAACAAAAAAGAGAATAAATGTGTAAAAACACACACCGAGCTTTGCACGCCCCTCCCTGTACCCCTCCCCCACCACCGCGGAGCCCAGCGACTCTGGACAGAATGACAGACAGACCGGCCAATACTCCGCGGGCTGCCCTCGCCTGCCGCAGCCCAAGTGAGGGTGGGGCTAGGGGAGGGTCCCGAGTCTTCTCCAGCCGTGCGACCCCCGCCACTCCCCCACCCGCTGTTCCAAAAGACACTGTTGGCCACAGAGCTCTGGAGAGATGTGCCGCTCGCTCCTCTCCGGTGCAGAGCAAAGACCAGGTACCCACAGCCCGGGCCCCAGCGCCGCCACTCCACGGGATCCCACGCACGGTCCCCGCGCGGCTCCCCCGCCCGCCGCCGCCACCCGGGCAGGCTCGCCCGCTCTCGCTCGTCCTCTCGTCGGCTCACTTTTCCCGTATTGCTCCCCCAACCGGCAAAACTTTCTATTTCCCTAAACACAGGAGCGCGCGCGCGCGTGCACACGAACACATACACACACACACA
>NW_011888847.1:3168489-3225081 GCF_000151845.1 Pteropus vampyrus | reverse complement strand
AGCCCGAGCGGCGGCCACCCCGACTCCGAGCCCGCGCGGATGTGAGATTCCGGGCTCCTGGCGCCTCCGGATCGCTGACTGCGGCGCGGCGCTGCTTTGCCCAAGAGGCGGCGGCTGGGCTGGCTGTGAGGCTTGTGGATTTTTAAAAATTTGGCTCCGAGGAGGATCATTTCCTCTCGACATGCATCCCTCCGGATAGACTGAACATCCCTGGGTCCATCCTCCTCCCCGCGCGGTCAGAGGCAGGCGCTGGGTGTGCGAAGAGGATCCGGGTTGAAATCTGCGCCCCCGGTTCTCGTCCCCGCCCCGTCCCACCGCCCCCTCGCCCTCCCGGAGCCGAAATTTCCCGGGGATTATGTTTCGGAAAGGTAGGTAAGCGCCGGGCGCGGCGCCCGCTTCCCTGCAGCCCGGACCCGGAGAGCCAGCGAGGCGGCGAGACAGCCCTCACGGCTGGCAGCGGAGCCGACAGCTCCTCTTCTGGAGGTGCTGCTGGTGGTAGGGGGGGGAGAGACTTGCTCCAAACACGGACGTCCCCCAGCTCTCCCCCCCTCCCTGTTTTCCGTTAGGAACCGGGCGAGGAAATACATGCACTCGCTGAGAATCGCCCGCGGCATCGCGCAACGCTACAAGGTGTAGGGAGAGTGTGGGGTGGGGCGACAGGGGACCCAGGAGTCTCTGTGGCTCCGAGCGCCGGGGCGTCGGTTCATCATCCTGCCTTCGGGGCGGACGGAGTGACCCCGGCCCCCACTCCCCGCCCCGACCATGGTAGTGTTCAATGGCCTTCTTAAGATCAAAATCTGCGAGGCCGTGAGCTTGAAGCCCACAGCCTGGTCGCTGCGCCATGCAGTGGGACCCCGGCCACAGACTTTCCTTCTCGACCCCTACATCGCCCTCAACGTGGACGATTCGCGCATCGGCCAAACCGCCACCAAGCAGAAGACCAACAGTCCGGCCTGGCACGACGAGTTCGTTACCGATGTGTGCAACGGGCGCAAAATCGAGCTGGCCGTCTTCCACGATGCCCCCATCGGCTACGACGACTTCGTGGCCAACTGCACCATCCAGTTTGAGGAGCTGCTGCAGAACGGGAGTCGCCACTTCGAGGACTGGGTAAGTCGGGCGCTTCCCAGTCCAGGAGCCCAGCTGGGGGTCCAGGTGGAAGTGGGGTGGGGGGAGGGAGACTAATGGCCTTAGCCATTGGTCGTGGGGCGCGGGGACTTACTGTCATCTGGTACGTAAGTCTCAGTTACCTTGGAGAAATATAGTCTACTTCGTAGCTGGGGAGAAGTAGGCACTGGAGCAAAGAAGATGAGACTTGAAAAGAGGGTCTGGCTTTCTGCCCCCTCCAGACAGCGGGTGCTACGGGGAGCTTGCAGGCTGGGAGAGCCCTGAGCCTCCAGAGCTTGAAGGTTGGCGGAGAACCTGGCGTCTTCCGCAGGCGCGTGGTGGGCTGGCTGTGTGTGATTTTGTGTGGGTGGGTTCCTCTGTCCTTGGAGAGGCACGTGGAGCTCTAGACTGAAGCCTTCTTGCACGTCCTGGCTTTGTCCTGCGGAGCCGAGTAAGAAGCTGCTTTATTTTCCCCTCCGGGAGGAAGCTAGCTTGCTTCTATTCTGTTGGATGGTAGTTAGCTCATCTTCCAATATACAGAGAGAAAAATGTGTTCTCTAGGATGTCTGTCCCCTCCAGGGTCCAAGAAACGTCAGCTCAGCTTGTTTTGCCCAGTGTATTGCCCACCCTTCCAGAATGAGTGTTGTATTTCAAAAATGGTTCTGCTTGTAATTAGAAATCAATGCTTTGAAACCTGCTTAAAGTTATATTGTTTTCTTGTTTTTATTTTCAAGATACCTTGCAATGAGATACCATTTCTAAGTCTGAGACTGTGTTAATTGATTACATTTTCAGAACATTAGGGACTTGGAAATAGGCCTTGCCTCATGCACTGTAAGCCAAATGCATTCAACCTTGGCACCCAGAGAAGCAGGGAGAAGCAACCCTGTTTTAGCTGTTCTTGGAGAGATGGTGTTAACAAGGAAATGGATTTCTGTATTTTCAGATTTGTTTCATGTTTCTACCAAGAGCAGGTGTGGCTCTGGGTGCATAGGTTTTCAGGGTTCTTTGATCCACACAAAAAGAGAGGTATCTGCTTCTCAGGGAGAGATGTAGAGAAATCACCTTCTATTTGAGAACAAATAACTTCAGGATTGCCCTAGGGTCAGAGGTTGCATATGAATCACCTTGGCTTATTACCTTACAATTTTTCAAGGAGATGAGGTTTTAGGGGGAAACAGGAAAGAACCTGTTCTCTTTATGTTCAGGGCTGTGAGGTAGCCTGCCTGAAACCATGGTTACATGGCTTGTAGGGAAGCTCCAACATATCACACCAAGCACAACCCTAGGAGATTTGTGACTTATACTTGGGGAAGCAGGCAAACCTTTGAGGAATCTCAGAGAACCCAGTGCCATTCCATTCTATTCCATTTCACCAATGCTCCTTACCTTTGCCTCCCTCCCACCACCAGAATTCTCACTCATTCCCTATGTCCTTTACACACGTGGCCACTAGTCCTTTTACTCAGGAAAGCACAGTGTGTCTGACGGGGAGCTGAAGGCATAACTAATTTCAGATACAGACCTAAACACTAAAACCAGTGGTTTTGAAGTTTTGCTGTTTTAGAATAGGAAGGAGAAGGAAAAAAACATGACATTGTTAGTGAAGAAATAGAGGCTTTTGCTGTGTATGCAGAGGAGGGAGTTGGACAGGAGTCCGAGAACAGATAGGATGAACAGCAGGTCTGCTTATGTCCACAAAACAGATGTGGTTGGAGGGGGAGGTTTCTGAGTGCCTCTGGTGATGCTTTGCTGGGGCCCACCCAAACCCTGGGCACATAAGGGCACCATTCTTCCTTTTGAGCACTTCCAGTGAAGCATGCATTGGGCACTGGTCTTGCTTGGTTATCATTCTCTAAGGTTATCAAATGCATATAAGATTTGGCTCTAGACCAGATTATCTAGTGCACAGGCAAATTTTACAGACAAGGACATTATGTCCCAGAGAAGCTAAGTGGGTACCCAAGGTGATGTAACAGGCAAAGGGGGGTTGGAAGTAATGCCACACCTCTTATTGGCCCCCACTTGCCCTGTGGAAAGCTAAGCCCCCTGGCCTCCCAGTTTGTTCTCCCTGCAGATTCATGTGCTATGTCCCTGAATGTTTTTATTGCACATGATAATTTAAAGTGCTTTCAAAATCATCTCTTTTGCCTTGCATGTGTGAATTAAGTACGACAGGTATTAGAAATATTAAAAAACTTAAGCTGCAGAAAGGCTAAAGTCATAGGATGGTGAATCAAGTAGTGGAGCTGGTTCTCTTTGTTCATCTAGCATTGTTTTCACTAGAGGATGCTGTGGCCGCTTTGGT
The DNA here is from genome assembly GCF_000151845.1 of Pteropus vampyrus. Lineage (NCBI taxonomy): Eukaryota > Metazoa > Chordata > Mammalia > Chiroptera > Pteropodidae > Pteropus > Pteropus vampyrus. The sequence goes on along the minus strand of NW_011888847.1, from coordinate 3,221,666 downwards.
TCCTCCAGCCTGAAGGTGGGCATGCATCCACAGAAGTGACTGGCCCTTGGAAACAGACAAGTTGCACCTGGGCTGACTAAAGTCACCTTTCCCTTTCCTGTCAGCCAGGAGACACCTAAAGAATCATACCTTTGGGTAGAAGATCCCAGGCTGAGACCTCTGTGTTCTTTACCTGGCATTAATGAAGAGATACACCCTTTCTCAGGTGTGGCTAAGAAATCTGGCCTGAAGTAAGGAGATATGGCGAGCATGAAACAGCTGCTTCTCTCATTGCTATAGAATACTTCATTCAAAGGAATTCAAATGTATTCACCCAGTTCCTGTTTGGTGCTCAGATCCAACCAGAGAAGTTTAAGTACTCTAATCCAGAGGTAAAAGAGACCATTGGTGACTCTCAAGGGGCTTCCATTTCACTAGGGAAATGGCACTAACTAGATACAGATGGACACTTAAGTAGCAATTAGGTTCTAAATGAGTATGTTAAAGGAATTCAAAAGCGGCTTGTGCTAGGAGAGCTAGAAGAATCTGGAGGGTTCCTGGAAGGAGGCATGCATTGGGTGTGAAATGTGGGTAACATTTATAGAGGTATTTACAAGAGGGGCAGCATTCCATAGGCATGGATGGACTCAGCTGGAATAAAGGCAGAGAATGTCTGTGGTCAGGGCTGGAGCACAGGGAAGCGTGGCTAAAACTGAGGGTGCCTCTCAGAAAGGACCAGGTAGGATCAAGTTTCCCAAATTTAAGACTTTTATCTGAGTATTGCCTGTGCTGTTATTTACTTAATAGTTTTAAATATTGATTCTTTTACTTTTTACTTGAGCCCCAATATTCGTCTCTATCTCTATCTTCAGGACGTTTTTAGGGAAATCTTAGAGGATCTCTGAAAATCTCCATCATTATTTAAATAGAAGTGGGTGGGAAGGATCCTGAAAGGAGGTGTGGAAGGACTGGAAATGATCGATGCACCCTTTTTATGCTCCTGAACCCTGAATTTGAACGGTAGCTGGGGTTCCATGGATCTGATGCTAGTCTACTCACCACCGATTCCTATGAACTTGCCTTCTAATCTAATATTGCTCCCTTTGGTACATAATTGGTTGTTTAATAGCTATCCTAAGGCTTAGTTCTTGCCCCAGTGCTATCACAGATAGCTGCATGGTTTTGGGGCCCTGAAGTTCAAGGGCCTCAGGCCTCATGGGCAGTCAGGCCTTGTCTGTCTGTCCGGCTTCTCCTATGTGTTTTTGACCAGAAGCTGAATTAGAGAACATCTGAGGCCCTCAGTTCTGTAGCTCCTCAGTGGGCCCCTTTTCCTGGAATCTCTGAGTTCTAATCACAGGATGCTTCTACCACTCACTAGTTCTGTGCTTTTGGCATGTGACTTAACCTATTTCTTTAATCTATTATAAATCTACTTCTTCATCTGTATCATGGGAATACAATAGTTCTTACCTCTTAGGGTTGTGAGAAATAAGGGGAATCTATGTAAAGCTCTTAGTAAAGGGCCAGGCTACAATGTATTCTAACAATATATTAATATTTGAAGAATTATATGTGTGTATTCATAGTTTTGGAATCTTAAATCAGGACTTAGATCCAGTGAAAGATATTTTTCTCCTTGCTTTATAAATGTATTGATGTGAAAAGTCTCACATAACCTAAAAATAAATTTAATTTAGTTACATTTAACAAATTGCCATTTTGAAAATATTAGAATTACTTGAAATAAGATTATTTCGGGAAGTCTAGGGATTGTGGCCACTGTGGTCAAAGGTTAATTATTTATCGAAGCATATGAATAATTGGAAACAGGGATATTTGGGAGCTGTCGTTCTGGTTTTACTGTACTAATTTCATCTAGTTTTGTGGATTTAAATACATTCTCAATGCTGTTGACTCTAAATTCCTTATTCCAGCCCATACCTGCCCTTGAGCTTCTGAACTCATACGTGCTACTGCCTTCTTGGCATTGCCATTCGATGTGTAAAGGGCATCTCAACCTCAGTGATATCTAAAACTGTATACCTGATTTCTCCCTTCACTCGTCTTAGCCTCTCATAGTCTTCTCCATCTCAAGAAATAGCAACGCCATCCTTCTGACTGCCCAGGCTAGAAAAGCCATTCTTGACACCTTATATCCAGTCTGTCAGCAGCATCTGTTGTCTCTACTTTCAAAATATAACCCAAATCTGATCATCTTTCCATACCTCTGCTGATACCGCTCTGGCCCAAGTCCCTATCATCTCATACCAGGATCATATCAACAGCCTCCCAGAAGGTTTCCCCAGTTTCATAAGGTCATGTCACTTTGCTCACAAACCCTCCAGAGTAAAAACCCAAGTCCTCATCATAATCTACAAGGCTAACATGGTCAGGCCCCTGTTATGACCTATCTGACCCCATTGCCTAACTCTACCTTGTTCACTCCGCCCCCAGCCATGCTGGCCCATTGGACACCCCTTAAAAATATTTACCATGTTCCTGCCTCAGTCTTTGTACTTGCTATTTTATCTTTCTAGAATATTTCTACCTTCATGGTTCAAGTCTTTACTAAATATTACTTTCTCAGTAAGGCCTTTTCTGGAAATCTTATGTAAAATTTACTTTCTCCTTGACATTTCATATGTTCCTTTCCTGTTTCATTTTGCACTTCGGCTTTTATCTGTATATAGTATATATTCAGATAATGAATATGTACTATATTCAGATAAAAATATAGTATATATTTTCTTATTTATCTTTGTTGTCTATCTCTAATGCCAGAACAGAGGTTCCGTAAATGCAAAGGTTTTTGTTTACTGCTGGCATCCAAAACAGTTCTTGGCACATTGTTGAATGAATGAATGAATGAATTCCATCAAACAAGCGTGTATTCCCTAGCACTTACTACGATCTAGCACTACAATAAATACAGAGGTCTTGATAAAACAAAAGTTGTGTATGGTATCATTTCAGTCTCCCAGGAGTAAGTAAGAAGTCTACTTGAGGAAACCAGTATGGTAAGCAGTCAGGTCAATTTCTTAAACAATCTTTTTGTATAGCTTGAAAGAAGGAAGAAGAAAAAGATATTTTACTTTATAAAAATCTGTGTGATCTCTGAAGATGTTTTTATGAGAGAATGCTATATTATTTCCTTGTGGCAATTTGCACCAAGCTGGAGCATCTCCATCAGGTCCAAGGTTTCTAAAAGTCAGAACTGTATACCCTTTAAGTGCCCAGGGCCCATGCAAGATGCTGGGATGAGGGGATAAGGAAAATGCCCATGTGTTCTTCCTTTGCAGAGTTTAAAATCAAGTTTAAGTTCTCTTAAGAGCTTAAGGTCCAAAACCCTTTGTATTTGGCCACAACAATAAGTGAAATTTTAAATTTCAGCGCCTGAACTCACAGAGCTCATTGAGGCACATGCAGACAAAGCTTCCAGGGGTTTTACTAAGATTAAAAGAACTCCAGAGCAGGCCTTCAGTATTTTACATAAATAAAATCTACGCTCGGCAAAACACATTTCTTTCCAAGTTCCTCTGGGTATATATGGGCTTGTTAAGTAATTACATCTATTATAATGCTAATCAGCAGGGCTGCACCTGTTCGAAATCTAGTTTTCTGGCAGAACCCATGTAAAATGGCCAAAAGTCTAATGTACTGGGAGAATCAAGAGGACATGAACACACTGTTGTCATTGTAGCTCACTGACTTCTAAACAGAGTGGAAACTGCAGAGGGAATATGATTGAGCTGTGTTATATCATGCCTGGGAGGAAGAGGAGACACACAGGCCTGTAACCAAATCCAAGTGCAGAAAGGAAGACCTCTCCTGCCTGCATCCCCTCCTGGTCCCCTCTACCTCATCTTGAAGTCTTAGAGAGGTAGTTTTGAAGCTAGCAAAAAGTCACTTTTATTTGCCACCAAGGAGTAAACTCATTTAGCTAATGATCCCAGGAAGTATATCAGAATAAAAATGTGATCAGGTTCAAGAGGTTTTAGGAAAATCATGGTGAGTGAATCTATAAATAATCATTGAGGAAAAAGGACTTTGATTTTGCTTATGTCCTTTCCCCACTCTAAACTATAGCATCTCTTGGTGCCAGTCATCTTTTCCCAGACAAATGTAAGCATCTGTGAACAGAAAATGTCTTTCCCCAGTGGATATGAGCCACTCAGGAAGTCCATGTAACCTAACCTACTCAGTCATCATTTGGTTGAATAAAAGCCTACTCTTTGAGATCTGTCTTGTAGAAGCTCAAATAGGCAGCATTCTTTAATCAGACTTAGATTCTGCCCTTCTTAGAAGTTCATCATCTGTATGGTGCTAAAAAAAAAAAATGATGCTGGAACCCACTAAAGAATCTAACCAGTGGACAAAATGATACGTTCACTCATTGTCCCAGCCATCTTTTTATTAATTTAGCAAATATTTATTGAATACCTTATATTCCAGTCACCATGCCAGGAGCTTGTCCTTGCTCTCATGGAGTATGTAATCTAGTAGGAGACACAATATTAATCAAGGAATAACATAGATATACTGGTATGTAAAATTACAGCTAAGAAGCAGGGCTTATTACAAGCCTTTTAGAGCTGGGGATGTCTAGACCTTACCTCTTTAGGATTGGATAATATATTTCTCTTTCTCTGGGAAATTTATTGAACAGGGAGTCAGGTGACTTCTATTAATTAGTGATGTTGAACCTTAGATTCCACATGTGTGAAAGCAGAAGTTAGCACAGTCTAGATGCTCTGTAAGGCCAGTGTTAACAAGAGTCCTGATTTGGCTGTCTGCATTCTGGGCTTTGACTTTGCTCAACCTAACACTTGATAGTATTTCATCTTTATTGTTTTCCACGAAGCTACGTCTGTCTCCACTGAAAAACTGCCAGTTTCTGCTTTTGTTCCATCCTCATCTTTCTTCATTGTTGTGAAAATCACAAAGCAATTTTTGATAGCTTACTTCTTTACTTAGTGTTCAAGTCTCACAAAAATACATTTATTTTTAAAATGGAGCTTTCTGTGTATCACTGACCCACTCAAAGAATATTCTGAAAACAAACAAACAAGCAAGCAGAATTTCTAGAATGCAGGGTCTATGAATCCATCTTCCTACCTTCTGGATTGATGATTATCTAAACCATTTTAGGCAGCTGAGAGAATTATCAATCAGCCAGCAAGACTGGAGCATATAACCAACCAGTGTTTGCCAGAGTATCATCCAAAGAGGAAGGAGCCTTAGAGTATTTTCAGGTTGCTGTGATAAAAGAGGCTGGGGAAGATTACAGAGTCAAATGCACATTAGTATATTAGAATCTCCAAGATGGCCTATAGCAAAGGGACTCGTACGCCTGTGTATGTAAGCACGTATTTCTAAGATGAAGATATCATCGCACAATGCTCTTATTTGTGAAAAAATTATTAGCACCGTAGAACTAGTATTTTGAAAAATTAGATAAAAGAAGGAATGGCCTTCCTCAAGTGGGCCATTGAGGGATTCAGTGTTAACATCTTTTTAAGGACAGTGAAATTGAGGAACTGTGGGAATTCACAGGAGAAGGGGATTCCAGTGGGTTCTAATAGCAATGGCTTCTTGGTAAGATTTTGGGCCAGGCCTTGAAGAAAATGGAATCTGGATAGATAAGGAAGGGAACTCCTCTAAATTGGAAGAAGAGCGTAACAAATGTTGGACAAACAATTTCTAGCATTTTGGGTTATGAGGGCCATCAGGAAACCAGTGAGATTAAAGTAGGACTGCAATCCAAAAATTATTGCTTCATTAAAACACACACAGACACACAGACACACACACACACACACACAAAACAGAACAGAACAAAACAAAACAAACAAAACAAAAAACAAATCAAAACAAGCTATCCAAAGAAAGGGAACAGCAGATAGAATGGACATTCATTCATTAATCTGTTCATCCATCTAGCCACCCGGCCAACTAGCCAGCCAGCCATTCAACAAATATATATTGAATACTTCCTGTGTTCTAGGAATTTTGCTTAGAGCAAAATGTTGAACAAAATCACTTATGGTATATTGAACTCTTGATTATCAAGGAAATCTCTTCTGAGAGCAAACCTCGATCTCCCACGCTGTATTTCCAGTTAATTTTCTTTTGTTTATTTCTTGATAGGACTGATAAAGGTAGAGGATAGCTTTGTAGCATCCTTCATGTAATATTTTCATAAATCTAAAATAAAATACTGTGGGCTTTGGTGTCAGTCAGTCCTGGCTTAAATTCTAGTTTTATTAATTTGGGCTGCATGATATTGGGCAAATTATTTAATATATCTGTACGAGTGTCATCTATAAAATGGGAATAATAGCTATCTTGTACAGTTATAATAGTAGATGAAACATGTAAAAGTGCTTGGCTTCTAACAACTTTTTAATAATTGGCAATAATTATTATAGTAAATATTTGCAAGTAAGATTTATTATTAGATTCAGGCAAAATTGTGCTTCTGTCTGAAGATTTTGTTTAGTAATTACCAACTGAGGACTTTCAAGCAAAACCTTTCCCATTCTCTAATTCTCTCTCTCTGAAATAGGCTAGCTGTAGGAAACAGGAATTCAGGGTTTGCTGAATTCCAAGTTCACAGAATTAGAATTTTACTTTTGGCCATTTTTAGTTTGGCTCCTGCGTTGGGAGTTGAGGAGAGTGTGGATTGCTTGCCCTTGGCTTGGCTTCAGTCCCAGTGGGTGGACTTGACACACTGCTCCCTTTTGCATTTTTTAAAAGCAGAGTCAATGTTGCATTTTGACCTGAACATCCCCTGCATTGGCAAATGTGGTAAATGAGGTCTGAGGCTTCTTTATAGCCCAATTTGCTGTGGTCCAGGTGTATGTCCCATTTCTTTGAGTCAAAGCATCTGACTTCATTTTCCTACCATGTGTCTCTTCTGCAAACCCAGCCCCTAATGCAGTGCACATTGATTGGTCTGTTGTCCCAGCCCCAATGTAGGCAGTGCACAAAGGTGCTCCGTTTAGAGAGCAGGATTTCGCTTTTGACGAGGACATGAGATTTGCTAAGGAGTAAATTGAAGAATAGCCAGCCTTTTGAAAAGATTACCGTATGCTCACAAGGATCATCTCTCTGTGCCTCTGCGGGCAGAGGAGGGAAGTTTGCAGTCACTTTAAAATGGAAGGCTTAGCATCTTGTTAAAGTAATTCCAGCATTATCTAAAAGTAGGGGACATGTTTTTTTGATCAGGGACCCCCTTCGAGAGCCTCTGGAGTGATGGAGGCAGTTTCCTGCCTGAACATTTGAAGTCCAATCCATCCCATTGGCCTGTTATGTGCTACAGGACCCCACAGCTTCTCCCTTTTCTCATGGTGATTATCAGGGCTCTATCCACAGAAAGTGTATTATCCCCAGCCATGACCACCTAGCTGGTTTAAAAATCTTTTTTTCATTTTAGAAAATACTATTTCATTTAAGTTCCAAGTGCCTTAGTTCTAATTCTTGATGAGTGCTTTAGGATTGGTTTTTGTCTCTTTATTAGTCTGCTTCTTCAGAATTCAGATTTGTGCAAGAGTTATGCAAGGATACTAAATACCCTTTCAAGGGACTCAGAAACAACAGTTGTCACCTCCTACCCCAGTTGCTTATAGGATAGTGTCTAGTCTCATCATCAACCAGACATTCAGGGCTCTGCATGGCTGATACCCTTACCCTTCTCCCATTTTCTGCTAAGTGGATCCCACATGGTGTGTGCTAGGAACTTTCTCCATAAGGGCTTGTTTCTGTCCTCCAAAGCAATTTTTCTTTGCATTCTGATTCTGCATGTTCATATTCCTGGAATACTGTTACCACCTACTCAAGTCTCCCTCCTACGTGGGCCATCATTCCTAGAACTTTTCAGGCTACAGCTTTTTTGGTCCTTAGAATCCTGGTAACATTTACAGTCTGTGCCCTCCATTTAAAATGATCGATGTCTAGTGTTGACGGTTGGATATCCTTTGTCTCTGTTCTCTTGTAGGGGCAGAACAGGTCCTTGACAGTAAAAACTTATGACATTTTATGCTTATACCTGGCATATTGCCTTGCATATAATAGATGTTCGATCGATTAAATAAATAAATTAATGATAATATTTAATATTTAATATAATATTTACCTAAATAAATAGATGCTCTTAAGATTTGTTCTTGAGTGTTCTCCTTTCTTCTATGGCAGAGAAGAATTTAATATTTTAAAAATTACACACACATACATACACTTGTATGTACTTTGAAAAAGAAAAAGGCAAGGGAGAATACTGACATATGGACAGGATTTTTATCTTTTATTTCAGCATTATTTTAAAAAATTGACTAGTTTTTGACCCATTTCCCATTTAGGAAAAAAAGTTCAGGTCACTGCCAGCATTAATTTAATTTTACATAAACACGCTCTTTGAGGCTGAAGCAAATCTGACTGGTTTTCAATGTTAAAATAAAATATAAAACCTGTTCTTGGAGTTATTTCTAAATGGAACTTGTCTCTAATCCTAATGTAACAGAAATGTATACACAAATAGGATTCATCAAATGAATCTTCGGCTAACAAGTGTTTGAGGACGATGTTAACATCATGCGTAGGAATGCCACATTTTCTAGGATTTGACATTTTCAGTGATCGAGAATTGCTATATTTTGTAAATGGAAATACCACTACTAAAAACAGAATGCTATAAATAGCATTTCCAAAGACCAGCGATCTACTAGAGTGATGTGAAAATAATAATAAAAATGAGATATTTTGTGGCAAAATTTGGAGGTAATGTTAGGACTGTAATCCGCGAGTCATCTCGGGGTAAATGCTATAGCTGCCAGTGCCACAGGCTAGTATTCTCAGGGCAAATGGGAAATGGATTAAAGGAGTGTTAGGTTTACAGAAATACTGAGCAGGAAGCACAGAGTTCCAATATACCTCTCCTCCCCAAACACAGTTTCCTGTAATATATCTTATTTCTGTATCTATATCTATATCTACATCTACATCTATCTATATCTATTTCTGTATATATGTAATATATATATATTCACACACATATATATGTATTTTTTGACTTTAAAAGAAAGAGCAAAAAACATACATTTTAGCTATTGCCTATTGAAGTGGTTGGCATCATGGCATCACGGTTAAATGCAAAGGCTTTGCAGTAGAGGGAGGAGGCGGGGTATAATCCTGGTTACACCCCTGAACTAGCTGTGTTACTTTTTGACAAAGTGTATAACCTCTCTGATGCTTCATTTTTTCATCTATAAAACAAGATCAATAATATCTATCTAATTTGTTGTTTGGAATAAACACTATAATGATTAGAAAGTGCTTGGAAAAGTATTTGTCACTGATAAGCATGCAAAAATGTTAGCTATTATTATTAATAGAATTCTGTTGTAAAAAATAAATTGTAGATTATGTGGTTTGGGACTTATCATGTTGTCGGAGTCCATTTGATTTGGTTTTATATATCTGAGGGCTGCAGAGTTGGGGGCTGCTTACCTACCATCTGAAGGGCAGTTCTCATTGCAGTGAGTTACATAGGATGGCAGTTCTCATTGCAGTGAGTTACATAGGAAATGATTGTGGTTTGCAAAGTTTGCATTTGCTGCCTGCTTTCGAGCATTTATAGGCTAGTATACATTCACAGAGTGCTACATTCACAGTTTTCTGGCTTATTCTTTATCAACTCAACTCTACCACTAATGAACTGTGTGACCTGAGGAAGGAATTAACCTCTCTGAACTTCAGTTTCCTCAGCTATAACATGGGAATGGTCACATTGGCTCTGCCTACCTCGCTGGGTTTCGAGACGCATTTAGCATACCTCTGAGAAATGAAACATGTCATACACATGAAAGTAGTAATAGTGAACCACTTTGGGATTTGGGGAAAGGTCATGGCTTGTCCAAAATTTACAGAGGGGAAAATTGAGACTAGAGGTTGTCTCTGGTAGGGACTAGAGTGGAACTCAGATCCTATTTCCCGAAGTCCCTAACAGAACTGTGTTTGGGTTTCGTAGCTAAAACAGTCTGCCTCACTCTTTCACATTGTTGGGGCTAAAGGTTTAAAATTGATCTGCTGGCTTTGTTTCTAGGAAACTGGAGTCTTAGAAGCCCACCCCCGTGTGCAGGAGAACACGTCTCTTTCTCAGCTTCCTTATCCTTTCTTGGCTCTTTAAAATTTTTTCTTTATCACTGCTTATCATATGACTGTGCACAGACAACTGTAGAGCCAACTATTTTAGGGGGGAAGAGAGAGGAAGACAGATAAGACAGTGATTCAGAAACAAGCAGGAAAATGGAGTCAGTCATGTGGCTGTCCCCCTGTGGGTGGGATGTACAGTAGTTTTGTAGACAGAGACAGTCTCCTGAGTGCCTGGAGAGTAAATGAGACGCGCCCCCCCCCCCCCGGGAATGTGTTTTAAAGCCCTTCCCTGAGCTAGGAGAAGATTCAGAGGCCAGACGGAGCACCCTTTGCAAGGTTCACATGTGCATGCTCTCGTTAGAGCTGTGCTCTTGCTCTTGGGGCCCAGGCCCCGCTATGTGCGAAGGGCAAATGGGGGCTCTGAAGGGGAAGTCTTGGTGCCTGCCCCCAGCATTATCAAAGGGAGAAGTGCCCACTTGAAAAGACTGATCACATCTGTTTCAGAGTGAGGAAATTGGGTCCTGAGCTAACCTTTTAGTGGAAGTATAAATCAGTGATCCTTTTGTGGAAAACAACTTGGCAGGTGGTATTTTCAAAAACCAAAATGTATATAAGCAAAATATAATCAAGATAATGTATGCTCTTAATTCCCTTTTAAGTTATCTATGTGTATATTACAGTAATATTATTTGAGATCCAGACAGCAGCTTGTCTCTGATGGCTCAAGAGGTTAGCCCTGTGGATGCCCACATGCAGTAAAGCTGCCATGTGCCTTCTCTAATGGAATTTTAGGCAAGTAAGTATCATTTGACCTTTTTCAAATTTAAATTAAGAACTTTTAGAATTTTTGTCTACTTTTTTGGAGGATCTATTCTTTTTGAGGGAGAAAGACATGAGAAAAGAGAATAATAGCACATCTTGACTAGTTTTTCAAACTATGGGTGAGGACCCATCAATTGAGGTCATGAAATCAATTAAGTAGATCTCAAACAGCAGTTTTAAATGTGGAAATAGAAGAGAACAATATTGAAATTATCAGAATCCATTGCATGCAGTAAGGGTAAATATTGCTTTATAAAACTTCTGCTTCAGTTTTATGTATATGAGTTTTATTTATATGATAATCTTAATTCTTACTGTGGGTTTCAGTAAAAATAAAATAAAAATAAAAAAATCTGAGAAACATTGACCTAGAACACAATTTCTAATTCAACACTTTTAATGAGCACTAGTAAGATAGAGATAAGAAAGTAAAGAAGATAGGGTTCTATGCACTCAATAAGCTTCCCATTTGCTCACCCAAACATTTCCATAGAGGCAGATGTGTTATCATTGCCCAAGGGAAGGTTATTAAAGGCTTTGGGGAGGAGGTGGCTTTTGAAGAATGGGTAGTATAGACTGGTTTTGAAAAGCCTGCCTGACTACTCCTCAGTGAACAAATCTGTAATAATGCAGGATGCAGAAATGACCTGATAAACTCAAATACCTTATGTTTTCCAAGAGCCCCCATGTCCTGAATCCCCTAGAAATGGCATTCAGTATCAGATAGTGACACATCAGGGTTCTTGAGTTGAACCGCCAGAAATTCAAGGTTAGAGAGCTCAGTTTGTGCCCTCTGCTGCATGGTGGGTTTCTCCAGCACTAGCTACACTTCAGCCAGCACAGGACAGTTTTGCACTGTTCGATCAGGAATGTGGGGGCTTTGGAAAATAATGTGTTTTGACCTCACCCCTCATGGGACCACACAATGTTAATACATTTGTTCAGAAATCTGTACCTTTTCTCTTGATTCTCCCATCACGTTTTTTTGGTAGTAAACACCTGTTCTGCCTCAATTTGACCTTTGAGGATAACAAGACTCAGGGAAGTTAAGTGATGAATTGGCAGCTGAGGCAGATGAATGAATATCTTGGTCTCTTGGTTTTTAGGACTGGGCTATTTATTGAATATGCACAGGTATGTCCTCTCCCAAACAGATTGAGTGCAGGAGACCCAGGGCATGGTCCAGAAGGTATCAGCATCAATACAATTATACACTTAGCCCCAATATATTTTTTATACATTTTAAGTTCTATTCAAAAGGCATTCAGATGAATTAATGTTTTTTCCTACTTTTCTCTTTCCCTCCCCTTCCTCTTCTCTCTCTTTTTCTCTTAGTGATGATCAGGTGGGGGAAAGGTCCATGGAACATTTTTTCTTTAATTGAAAGAATGTGAAAATAGCTACCCAATAACATATTCATTAACTTCTCATGTATAGATGGAAAAATATAAGAGCTTAGAACTTAAGTGATTTGATTAAAGTAAAAATCCAGTGAAGAGAAAGGAAATATGAGAAAACAAGTTTCCTGATTCCTAGTAAGGTGTTTGTATGGCTGTACCACGTTGGATCCAACCGTCCTCTACCTACCACACTTTCATCATCCATCATCATCCATCCATCCAGTTTATTGATCATAAGTTAATGCCAATACCATATGTCCAGAATGTTCAGTAAAGGAGGCTGATTTTTTTTTTCATTTATGTTTTTAATTTGCTCTTCAGCTATTGACTGAGGTGGGTCAGTCAGACCTCCCTTTGGGCTGACAAAAGTTGAAACATATCTGTTTGGTTGAGATAACCATTTGACTCTCTCTCAGGGGTTGATCTTTATGTGTCAAATGGATGGTAAAAACCATGATAGTGAATGATTTTCTTTAAAAAGATTCCCCTTATTGCTCCCCCCACTTCCAGAATTCTCTAGGTGTCAGGATGCATTTCCTTTGTAATTCGGTCTACTGCAATGGCAACATACTTCCTTTTAAGTCGGAGCAGGCTTTTCCAAAATGTGTTCTGCAGAATAAAAGAAGTTAATAGTTTATACATGCTCAAAAAAGGAATGCCATAAAACCAAGTAGATTTGGAAAACAGTGGATTAAATAAAATGAAACATTTAGTGCAGGAGTTCTCAGGGCCTTTAAAATGCTAATTTCCATTAGTCTCCAGAATGGCAATTGAGTGAGTAGTGTTCCCAAACTCATTCGATCATGCAATACTGTTTTGGGGACCATACTTACATCTCTTAAACTCATCTGGTAAGTACTGTCTGAGAATCTGGCTCCCATTATCTGGTTCCCAAGCAAATGCATGTTTAGAGCTGTTGACCAAAGAAGACTGATGTAGTGAGCAAGAAAGGATCATTATTAATTTCTGTTAATCTTTTTATCATTAAGGCTAAGCCTTTGTTTTTAAAAATAGGATCCCTAGTGTTGTTTATAGGCATCTGACTCTAAAGAAAGAAGAGAAGTTCAGTTGGACAAATGTTTTTATGTGAAAATAGGAGTGCAAATAGGGCCCTTATTAGCAGGATTTTTTAAATGATATTCTACTGGTTCATACTTGTTCTGTCTTTAGCCAGTGGCATTTATAAAGCAGTAGCAAAGCTAATGTTATGGTTCATATAGAATTACAAGGGCTGAGGCCAGAGGCCCCTGGTTCTTCCTCCTTCCTGAACCAGGTCAGGCTGAATATTATCTAAGTGCAATTTGACTCTTGCTCCTTCTCTTCAGAAGTCATTTGTTATTTGGTTGTTGCTACCAATCAACTCTATTGTGAAAGCATACTTTAATATTTCATTCCCTGTGATTATTAGAAAAGATTGTAGAAAAGCTACTTGTGAAGATCTGAGTGATGATCGTTGAGGCCGACTTCTAGCAAAAAACGTCCAGGAGGCAAAGATTGATTTCAGGTTTTCATCCACTTGAGAGCCCCTCTGAGCTGGGGGCCCAGTCAGGGTTCCTGGGCTCCTCTTGGCCAATAAACTCATTTACACCGAGGTGTATGTACACAATGAGTTATACAGGCTGGCATTTTAGAAGAGTGATGTCGAAGAAGCAATTTTTTACCCACAGGGTGACATCTCTACCCCAGGAATTTTCAGATGTCAGTGACAGATTAAGAGGAGTTTTTTTGGTCCAGATGACTCTTTCAAACCAGATATGGAGTTGTGACCAGGCTGTTACTGAGACCATGTTCTTTGTTAAGGGCTAGAGTCTTCATGTAAACCTTCAGCAATGGGTCAAGACCCAGCTCACCTATGCTGAGTAGACATATTTCTAGATTATTTTACATTTGGAAGGCTTGCCTCCCCCCTCTGTGTGGGATTAGTGCTTTTCCACTTTAAAGGAAAAACAGGACATAAATTACTGAGGAATTTTATGGCACTGTCCAAAGCACAGATTGGAAGCCAAGGAAAAATAAAACTCCAGCTTCTTTATGGAAAAATCAAATGGAAAAGAGAGATTGCTTCCTGAAAAGAGGGGGGCACTGCCTGAGGGAGTGGAGGGAGAGGAGACTTTGTTAGTCCATAGACACTCTTCAGGTGCCCTTGAGTAGTTTACGAGAGTTCTGGGCCTCACCCTGATGAACATGAAGGCAAAATGAAGCAAGCAGTTGGAACTGTTTGTCTGGGAAGTGGATGAGAGAACTGATTATTTTTGGTAGCACAGTTTTAGTGTTTGGATTATGCCTGTTATAAATCCAATATCTTAATTTACATTTGCCCCAGCAAGGCAAATAATTCTTCATGTCATTCATATACCTGATTCCAATGTTGGTTAAAATTGAAGGAAAGGAAGAGGTGAGGTGGGAGTTTCTAAGGCGGGCTGACCAGGGAGAAAGTGGACCAATCCCGGGGACCGGACTTCATCATAAATTACAAATAAACAGAATAGTCCAGAATGTTGTATGTTGCAAAACAAAATAGGGCCAGCATGAGAAATCACTTTGTAGACATACATTAAGTGTCTCCTTTCCAGAAAAATGTTTTCTCAGACCAGGAAGACCCGGGGCGCCCTTATCACCTTAAATCAAGCCTTCACTTCTTTTCAACTCTCCTTTTCCTACGGTGGATAAACATGATGCCGTTTTTAAGTTTTTGCTTTCATGCTTTCATCCTATCTTTTATTCAGGAGCAGTTGGGGGTATTGCGACCAGTTTGAGGAAAATAAATACAATCGTTTCACTGTCATTTATCATTTTAGAATTGGAGCGAATCTCTATGAATCATAACAGTTGCATTTAATAAATTCTCCTGGGTATTGGCTAATTTTAAACCGGTCTGACAAGTTTTAAGGTCCATGTGGTTTGGGGAAATTCAGTGATGCGTTTCCTGGTTTGGTTGCCCCTTATTTCTCTCCAATCTTGGTCTTTTTCAGAGTGCCGGTCTGCTTGGCATGGTTATCTTTCATCATCTTAGGTTGGGAGCAGGGGTAGTTGGGGAGGGGCTGGGCTGAAGGTCATGCGAGAAACAGTCAGGCCTATGCTTGTTAGCCAGTGCCACTTGGAATTCCCAGGACTTTGGGAAGCTGGCCTTCAGCTTACAGAGGGCCCAGGTGGGAGGCCTCCATCCACCAAGAAGCCTCAGCAGGCAGGATGCGGGGTGGGGAGGGGGCAAACTTTGATAATGGAAATGAAAGTATCTCAGCGTCTTGCTTCTTTTCTTCAAAGTTACTACCTCTACTCCAGGCTCTGTCATGAGAAGCTTCAGCCTCTTCAGATTGATTTTCTGCCTTGGCATTATGATTGTTATGGGTAATGGATGCCAGTTGTTGATTTTACTTTTCTTTTTGTTTTTTTTTTGAGAAGTTATTTACTACCAGAGTGGGGAGATCTGGGTCATGGGAAGTTCAGCTTCACTGGCGGGCGGTTATTACCAGAATTATTACCAGTCTCAGGATGTCCCCCTCCCCCATGTTGCTTCTCTGCTGGTTATTTAGCTTTATTGACATTTTATAGCTCACCTGTCCAGATTCCCCCAGCAACCTGCTTTTTGATAATTATTTACCTCACAAGGCAAGTATTACAGTGATTGAAGTCATAATCTATGAAAGAGATTTTAAAAAACTAAAACAAGTGCAATAACACCATTTAAATCTGTTTTAAAACATTTTAATAATTTCTTAAAAGATATAAAAACTTTTCGCACTTAACACAAGCAGTTCAGAACGACACCAATAATGCTTATATTTTTACACAAATTCTGCCCCACACACCAGAGGAAGCCAAGAAGTGGTGCCAGTGACTGCTTTTACATTCTCCACCATACACACGCATTGTTCTCTTGTGATGAAAGGTTGTTGTAATGAAGAATTGAAGAGCTCAATCCAGGTTGTAAGGAGGTGCAAGTAAAGGCAGCGTATTCCTGTCCTTTTGAGGTCAGTCACCACTAGTTCTCCAAGGAAGGAGGTATCGAGCATCTCCATCTTTTCCTTTTTTCTTCCTAATTTCTAGATCATTCATGCATTCATTCGACACATCTTTAGGTGGTCTCTGCCATGTGTCAGGCTTCAAGCCAGGACCTGGGGATGTAACTAGGAACATGATAGATAAGGACCCTGACATCCGAGGGCATACGCCCAAATTGGGAGATAGATAAGCAAATGGGCAATTATTAAATACTCTGCAAATATCTGTAATAAATGCCATGGGAGCATTAAAAGGGGCCCAACGAAAACCTGTGGGGTTAGGGGTGGTTTTTGTGAGAAGGTGACAGTTA
Source organism: Pteropus vampyrus (assembly GCF_000151845.1). NCBI lineage: Eukaryota > Metazoa > Chordata > Mammalia > Chiroptera > Pteropodidae > Pteropus > Pteropus vampyrus. The sequence continues at coordinate 3,205,004 of NW_011888847.1, read as the reverse complement.
AGCAGAGACCTGAAAGGAGAAACTGAAAATAGTTCAGTGTGACTGCACTGTGAAGTGGGGTGATGAGTGGGAGTGAATTGGAGACATGGGGAAGAGTAAGATTATTTTGTCAGTTGGTGTCTTCCTCTGTCCCTTCCTTCCTTTCTACCTCTCCTCCATTCTTCCCCTTCTCTCCTTCCCTTCTTCCCTTTTCCTTTCCTCCTTTCTTCCTTAAGATTTAATCCTGGAATCATGAGGGGCCGTTTTAGGTGCATAGCAATTCGTCAGTTTGGGCTCTATCCTGAGGGTAACAGGTGAGCCAGTGGAGGATTTTTAAGCTGAAAAATATCCTGATCAGATTTGAATTTTATCACCCTGGAGAATGGACTAGAGATAGATAAAAAATTAGGGAACTGTTGTAGTTAGTTAGCCGGCTAGACATGCCTTTGGCCTGAAGTGGGAAATCGGCAGGGGCCTGATGGTGATAGAAGAAGTGGAGCTGGCAGTGGCTTGAATGTGGGGTGAGGATGGCTAGAACCTAACATCAATCCCAGGTTTCTAGCTTGAGCATGGGGGTGTCTCTGGGTGCCTTTTACTGAGATGAGCAATTCAGAAGAACAGTGTCTGTGGGTGCTGTGGTCCTCAATGGCTGCTTTAAATCCACCTTGGGGAATTCTGTTTCAGAATAGATAGAGCTGTTTAAAATGAGGAGCAATGAGGACAGTTCAAATGTGAATTATATTATGGAGGGTCTAAAGCCATATTGGGAACTGGAATGAGCACACCAGTAGCTTTTCCTGCCTTTTCTCTACTCCTACAATGTAAATATCAGTCTTATTTTACATGAGTCTGAGAAATCTTTGAAGACCCAACCAACCAAGTTGGTGGTTCATATACTGATCCAGGGGGAAAGTTTTGTTTCTTTGCTGTAACAAGGGAATGTCTACCTACTTGGCTTTTCTGTCTTTCTTACCTATTTCATTTTGGTTTTCTTTTTTTAAACTTTTAATACTCTATCTTTGTTCAAATGTGTTCATAATATGTAATGTACAGTTGACCCCTGAACAACATGGGGTTAGAGGCGCCAACCCCTACATAGTAAAAAATTTACATATAACAAATGACTCCCCCAAAACTTGGCTACAGATAGTCTACTATTGACCAGAGGCCTACTGATAACATAAACAGTCAATTAACACATTTTTTGTATGTTATATGTGTTATATACTATATTCTTATAATAAAGCTAGAAAAAAGAAAATGTTATTAAGAAAAATCATTAGAAAGAAAAAATACATTTACAGTACTGTACGTATTTACTGAAAAAATCTGCATGTAAGTGGACTCATGTAGTTTAAACTTATGTTGTTCAAAGTTCAACTGCAGTTCTTTTCCAATTATATTATGCAAAGTACTCTTAAAATGTCTCTTTTAAGTTAAAAAAAGCCAATGTTAAGGTTTTTTAAATTTTACTTTGACATTTGTTACGAGTGTAATGTATAATTTTGGTAACATTAGTGAGGGATGAGGGTTTCAACATTGCTCCAGTGTTGTCGCAGTCTGCAGATTGTAAATGCTCTGCAACAGCCATCGCCGAATACAAAATGCACGTGCTAGTTCAGGTGTACAGTAGTTTATAAACTTCTAATTTTAAGGGGACAGAACGAACTTGGGTAAATCAGAGGGTTAAAACTAGGTAAGGAAATTTTATAGGTGAGAAGATAGAAGGCAAAAATATCTATATTAAGGGAAATTTGGAGGGAACTCTTATGTCAAGATAACTTAATTATTTACTGTCTGGAAATTTATCCTAGCATTATCTGGAAACTTTTTTTTTTTTTTTAATTTTATTTCTCTGAGTTTAACCTCAGCCTCAGTCGACACTGAAATTTCACAAATACAATATATTTTTTAAATTTCAGAAGTCATAGCAAGAGGGCTGTATCTGTACACATTTGTGAAACAATTCAAGTAGAATGAAGATTTACCTATTTCAATTGTTTCTGTTCTGTTCTCATTCCATTATCTCATTATCAACAAGGTTCATCCTTGATGAGGCCTGGACAAGTGGAAAGTTTCTCATTTTGAAGTTTAGTTGGTTTATAATTTATCACACAAAAGAAAGGCTTACATTGATTTTGAAAGACAAAACATGTCATTGTTTTTTTTCACTAATGCCTAACTTCTACATGGCTGACTGGATATTGTTCAAATTTTCCAAAAGAAAAAAAAAGAGAGAGAGAAACACCCTTATTTTGGATCAGAAGCCAGTCATGGAAAATTTCATCCTGAAAGGATAATTTTTCATAAATATGCAAGCAGTAAATGGCAATGTGGCTACAACAGACTCCGCCCTTGGACTTCCATAGACAGTCTCTTGCTGTAAACACCGAACTACAGGCACACACATTAGGTTCAAAAGCAAAACACAATATCGGAAGCCTAATTATGCATTTCCATTGGGATTGAGACTTTTTCCTCTAAGACCTACATAGGCACAGGCACCTACTTCATCTTTATTCCATATTAATTCACGCAATTTTCAGCATGTCTACTATGCAAAAGATGGTATTCCTAGAGAAAATTCTGTGCTTAGCATTTGCAATCAAGTTGGGAAAATAAAATGTACATATATTGAGATCTAAGTCTAAAATAAGTGTCAAATATATGATACAGAAATGAAGCATTGTAGATCTAAGAAGGTCAAGCTCATGGGTATAAGGGCTGTAATAGTCATGAAGTCCTTTTGGGAGAAGTGGAACTTGAGTGATGTGTTGAAAGATAGGTTACATTGGGGCATATGTGGCATTCTTAAGTGAAGAAAAGAGAGCTGGTGACCACTAACAGCAGGGAGCCTGGAGCCTACGGGTGTACGCTAGGCCTGCTAGCCTGCTATGGGTTTGTCAACTGACTTCTGTAGGCCCTCTGACCTTCTTTCATCTGGGTTCCTGCCAGCTAGGACAGGGAGGGCTGGCTTAGCTCAGCTCTTCCAGGTCTGACCAGAGGATTATGCACCATGAAGGTTAAGTCCTCCTAGAGCCAAGGACACGAGAAGTCTATTTTCCAAATCTAAGCTCTACCTGTTTCCCATATTTTTACTCCATGCTGTTAGATCAAGGAAGAGATTAGCATCTCTCTGAGTTAATAGAGCATTTTGAGAGCAATTGCAATAACTGTTGAGAGAGAGGCAAAGAGAAGGTATTAGTGATTAACAGGTTTGTGTTGAGATGAAGGGCGAGGGTACGGATTTGAAGCTCGGATCCACAGATTCAGCGCTGGTTGTTCAATAAAACAATAAAAGTCACTAGATAAATCACGTGGGGGGTGGTTTGGTGTTGGCTATAAACCTCTAGATGTTGCCAACTTTTTCGAGTTTGAATGGTGAGTGCTAACAATATTAGAAGGCCTAGTGGCAAGATTTGTTCCTTCTAAGTTAGGAGATTTTCGTGTGTCCAGGCTGGTGGCATGGGCTCTGGATGCCCCTCTCTCCCCCACTGGGAGGAGAATGGAAAAAGATCATGCTTCTGATATCCTAAATATGAGCTAATAAATAGGGTAGGGATGTTGGCCCCGGCCCTTTAGACTCAAACCTGCTCCTTTGATAGTTTTATGGTGCTCAGGGTTAAATATTAAAGTTGGGCTATTTACATGCTCAGGACATGGAGAGCTAAACTGGGAAAGAAAGATAAAGACAGGCTGATAAAGCTTTGCCCATTTCTGCCTTTAGACCAGGACTCACATACTCTCAGATACATACATCTTGCTGTTGAATGAGAGTAGAATAACATTTAAAAATGTACTTATTATAGAGACTTTCCAGCAGCCTTATACAACTTGTGAAAATATGAAGATATAATTGTCTCAAAGTGCTTATATATAAAAAAAAAAAACATAGGCTAATACACATAAAACAATTAGAGCGTTGTCTTTGACACTCTAAAGTTCTTATATAGTATATTTGTTCTTCATTCAACAGACATGTATTGACTCCTACTGGAGTTCTAGGCACTGCGTTAGAGATTTAAAAACTCTAGTAGCTTAGGTATTATAACCTACAAATGTCATTTAAAGACATAGTGTTTTCTTGCTATACTCTTTGTAACCACTCTTCATTTGTCAGGATAGGAAGTAATTTGATTGAGTATCTAGGGCAATGCAGTATCCTATATTTTAGCCAGGTGCTTTTTAAATTCCCATGTGGAAATTAGTCCTATTATATGTACCTATAAGCCAAGTCCTGAAGTTTTCAGAGTGAGCGCCCAGGTAGGAATTTATGCACCTAAATCAGGGCCAATCGAATCTGTTTTGGTCTTAGTGTTTGTACCCGTGGGTTAATGCCCAATTTGACTCCTGGAGCAGTTTCATCTGGTTATTATAGTCCAAAATGTATCTAGTTCTGTTGGTTATCCCTTCCTTTGCCTGTGGGTGAGACCAGGGCCACTAGAAACTGGGGTTGTTTCTTGGTGACACAACTGCCATGCCCACATGAGTGGACATGAATGAGTAATGCCCCGTGGGAATCCAAACACAGGACCAGGGGAGGAATGTACACCCTGTATTTAAAACAGCAAAATGGCTTGGTTCCTCCTAATCAAATGTAGTCAGCAGTCACTACTCCTATAACATGTATTGTCTGAGTCACTCATTTGGCACTTATTACATCCTGTCTTGGATTATTAGTAACCTTTGCATGCATTTGTTTCTTCTCCGCAGCTACACTGCCCCAGGGGTATGGATAGAGGGGTTCCTCCCCATTCACATTCTTTACCAGTGCTCTTTATGGGGAGCAAACTTGATTTGTGTTTTAATTATGAAATAAGGGCGTTTGATTTATAAAAATATAAGTATTGTTCATGTAGACAATTATAAATTGACTGAACTTTTTAAAAACAGATTTATTGAGGCATCATTGACATACAATAAACTTCATTTATTTAAAGTGTATAACTCGATAAAGTTTGGACTTGATAACTTGATTTCTTGTTCTTTTTTTCAAAAAAAAAAAAAACCAACATTCAATGAGCACCGATTTTGTGTAAGTTGCCTATCTAAGACTGTGAAGTAGGAACTTTTGAAATGACACTCGTGTTGTGGTAAGGGGGTAATGGCTTCCAGATGACTTTCTGATTGTAGTTTTCCATGATGGTGAGTTGAGGTGCTCCTGGTACACAGTAGGCATGTGATAAATCTTGGTCACTGAAGGTCATGTGTGCATAGTTGTAAAGTTTTCATCTCTCTGCCCTTTAAAAAAGGAATATCTTACATCTTTTATTTGTTTATTTTTAACAGAGGATAATTTTAAATTTTTTACCAGTTTTCATTAAGGTATACTTGACAACTAAAATGTATATATTTAAAGTATACAACATGATCATTTGATACATGTAAATGTTGTGAAATGATTACCACAATAACGTTAATTAACACATCTGTGACCTCACGTGGTTACTGTTTTTGTTTGTTTGTTTGTTTGTTTTTTACTAGAGGGTAGTTTATAATGGTCTCAGCAACTTGGGGCATTTTATCCTCTTGACAAATCCAGCAATGATTTTACTTTCCTGAGTGAATGGATACTGGCCTGCCGAGGCTTGGCTGGAAGATTCAGTCATGAAAGTAAGCTGATATTCCTATCGCTGCAGAATCTCTTTCTTTCTGGATCCTTCTTTGACTTTCATAATGGCTGAGTGAGTCTCACAAGGTAATTCAGTGCCAGGACAGGCCAGGTGAATTTTAATTGACTCTAATTAACACCCCCATAGACTGTAACAATTTTTCTTCCCCAGCCAGCAAAGTAGCATTAGGAAAGGTGAGACATCTTTCTTTGGAATCATCAAAGAGGTAAAAATATTTTCAGATTCAGTCCCTGCAAGTCCCTCCTTTCTCAGAAACAGGGAAGAAGCGAGATAAGGAAAGGTGCCGGGTAGTGAGAGGCAAGGTGCCGGGTAGTGTTCATTCTGAACCCAACCGTGGGCTTAGTATAGCAGGAAAAAGATGCTTAAGATCTTGCTCTCAGGTACCTTTGACTCTAGTTGGAAAGAATGAGAGATGGGATGTAATTGAGCCTTATTGTTTCATGGGAGCTGGGTAAATGTTTCCTGAGAGCAATATTCATGGCCGTTTCAGGAGGCATCTTCTTACCTTGAACAAGTCGTTAGAGCTGGAGTTGGATACAGATGCCAAGAAAATAAAGTCTAAAACAACAAACAGTTCACAGTCTTGAATGCTCTCTCCCCTCTCAGCCATGCTTAACTGGGACCCGGTGTCTGTTTTTTATAGTAGATGTTCCTGTTTTCCCATCCCTTGACTAGACATATGTTTCCCATTGATGGGCAGCTAAATTTGCAGCCAATTATCAATCATTCGTGGTGTTAGGGGGACAGAAATAATGTGGGAAGCTATACCCACAAGTTAACCCAAGGCCTTATTAGTCAGAAGTTTCAATCTTCCATGTCACTGAGCACCATAATCAACTTCAGAGTACAACTGGCTTGGTGTTAGGGGAACTGGGGTGGGAGGGAGTGAGAAGTTATACCAGAGCTGGGCAAAATTGTGAAGGTAAGTGGGGCTATCTTCATCTCCCTCCTCTCCATTCAGTAATGGGATGGTCTCTTACCACTTCATTGAAACTCGCTCTCAGGAACATCTGCAGTCAGCCATTTAGACCCCAGTGTGACCATAAATCAGTGGGATCCCCTCCCCTCCCCCTGCTTTTTTTCTTTTCTTTTCTTTTTTTTTTAGGAGATCTGCCTTTTAAATCTGAGTCTCCTTAGTGAAGTTGGCTTCTGGTGAAGGAATCACAATACGATGAGGGAGAGGCAGGCATGATTCTGAGATTACAGTAGGGAAGATGAGGCCTGCCTTGTATGTACTCAAAAAAGCCCCCTAGGCATGCATCAGGCTGGGTTTTCAAAAACCTGAGCTAGAACACAGTAGAAAATACTTTCCACCTTGTGACACTGGGTACACACATGAGGAGTCATGGAACAATACTTACCCTTACTACATAAGATACACCTGATCCATTTTAATAACATATTTTTTAAATTTTAGAAAGATTAATTGGACCTACTAAGTTGATTTCATACTTGAATAGACAGAATGATCAACAGTACAGAATAGAATCCAGAACTGGACACAGAAACTTTGTCTTTAGATAAAGATACCATTTTGTGTCAGTAAGGAAATGGTAAATGATTCAATAGTTTGGGACAACTGGGTCGCCATCTGGAAAAACAAATTGGATCCATATCTCATTTCTTATGCCAACATAAATGCCAGATGGATCAAAAATTTAAATATTAAAAGTAGAAATATTAAAAGAAGAAAACAGAAGTTATAAAAGTCTTGTTTTAGCACAGTCTTCCTAGGTAACACAAACGAGTGGCATGTGAGCTATAAGGCCAGGCTGAGCTGCTGTTTATCAGAGTACCTAGTCAGAGTACCTAGTCAGGGAATCTATGCAGGCTGAACCCTGACTCTCATTTCTCTCACCAAATGGGCACACAGAGTTGGAGCTGGGTCTGCCAGAGGAAGTGGTACCTTTTATAACATGCACATGAATGGTCTGTGTGCCCAAGGCATGTATGCATGAGACTTCTGTCCCCGTGCGCAACACCATTTTATAAGTTACAAATAAGATCTGTGTTGTTGGTAGTGCCCTGTCAATAGGCACTGTGCAGGAGAAAGAGAAGATAGAAAGTCATAGGCAAGAAGAGGTTAGATCCTGAGCAAGAATTGACGTCTGCCATGGCTTTGGCAATAGCTAGAGTATCTGTTCCTGGCTTTTCCTCATGTTCCCCATGCTTCGTGGTCAAAAGATGAGGAAGGTGTTGAACTGAGACCAGGAGAAAAAGGCCCACGTAATCTAAACACTGGCTACTGCCTCTCAGATAATCAAAAAATGTCTGTCTGTGTGGAAACATTAGGAAAGAGCACTAAGGAAAAATAAATGTAATAAAAAATAAAAATAAATAATAAGCTCAACAAATGTTTTTTGCAAACTTGCTCTGTACCTGAAGCAGAATTAAATGCTACGTTGTTTAAATAGCTTCTTATAGTCACCATGGATTACAGTAATTTTTTTTAAAAAAGGTGAGACTTGTCTATCTGCCTGAATGCCCTCATTTGAATTCTATAATTTTTCTCCACTTCTAGTTAGTCACTAAGCATACATTTCCTGAAAGTAGAAGAGACTTAACTGCTGTTATTCAAATAATGACTATTGTGCCAGAAGGGAGTGTCAGGGAGTTCATTAAAGTTAACAAAACAATTATCAGGTTTCTTTGGGTAAGAAAAAGGTTTTTTCCCCCTTGTGCTTTTGATAACACCATGTTAAAGCACAGAAGACTAACTGGCATTTCTTTTGTGTCACTCAGAATTCCTCATTCAGCAAATATTTATTGAATGCCCACTGTGTCCCCCAAGACTGTGTAGGCACTAGGCATGAAATAGAACTGACAAGTCTTTGCCCTCAGGGGACAATGTTGAGGGAAAGGTAAGGCTTACTAATGTGCAAGCACCAGAAATGGCCCTAAGACTCCCTTATATATTGATCAGTATATATTCTAGTCAGTATGTATCAGTTTCAGTCAGTTAGGATTAAGTGTGTCCACATGTGACAGAAAACCTAAATTAATAGTGGTTTAAATATACAATGTTTTATTTTCTCAAGGGTAAGAATTCTTGTTCAGGGTTGACATGGTGTTCTATGAAGCTGTCAGGGACTCAGGCTCCATTTAGGTTTTCTCTCCATCATTCTTAGAATGTGGCCCTTGTTCTCATGGTCCAAGATGGCTGCCAACAGAGCTCCAGCTATCACATAGTCATTCCTGGAGAAAGTGGAGAAGAGCATACATTCTTTTAAGGAAGGTTGGGAAATATAGTCTTTATTCTAGACAGTCATGGGCATAGCTAACATTCAGGAGGTTTATTACTAAGGAATAAGGGGAAAATGGATATTGAGGTAGGCAACTAGCAGTCTTTTCTTGAGTATGGGGTGCTGTGATGTGGGAAAGCCTTTTAAAGGGAGTGAGGTGTAACTGAGGCTTTCTTTAACTTGGTAGCATTTGAGCGAGACTGGCTGACATTCTATACACTGTAGACTAGACTTCTCTGCTGTGGCAAATGCGCCTATAATAGAGCGTGTGAAGGTCCCGCTACGGCAGTTTAGTGCTACCTAAACATTGACAGAACTCTGACCACTCAGTATTTCAAGGGAAAATTAAATATTAGCAAGTTTTGTTTATTGTTTTTATTTTAAAGTGTCGAGTATGGGAGATTTTGCAGCGATAATATAGGGACTCACACACAGAAGTTCTTAGAATGGGACCTTAGTGTCTTGTTTTGTATTTGTTATCCATAAAGCGCATATATGGCCCTATCGAGTGTGGCAAATAAAGAGGAGGAGAAGACAAGCAGAGGACCCTGGCAGGAGGAGTAAAATTGGAGGGGCCTAGAGAAAAGATTTTCCTGTTTTATAATTTCCCTGCTTCTATTTCACCTAGATCCCTGAGTAGAAATGGATAGTTTGATTTTCTCCCTGTTTTTCTTCCTCTAAGGGTTTCAGAACATAGATCTAGCAAGATTACATGTGTTGTTAGAGGAGTCATGCTGCCATCAAAACAAGGATGTCTCCTAACACTGCCTTTGTTAAACATTGTTCTGTAGATACTAGCTGATGCAGTGAGACAAGAGAAATGAAGTATATGTATGGAAAGCAAGAGGTGGAGTTATCATGTGTATATGATATGCTTATATACTAAATGATATACTATTTATTATAAACAAGATACAGTAAGGTGGCTTAGCATGAAATAATATATAAAACCAACTTTAGAGAAAAATAATCAGGTAGAAAATAGAATGGAAGCAAAGCATCCCTTCATAGTGAGAATAAGTGAGAATAATTAAGATGAACTAGCTCTGCCAGATGATTATATATTTTAAACAATGTTATATATATTTAATTAGTATTGTGTTGACACTTGAATAGACAGAAAGATCAATAGTACAGAATAGAATCCAGGACTAGACATGGATATACAGAGACTTTGTTTTTAGATAAAGGTAGCATTTTGTGTCAGTAAGGAAATGATAGACAATTCAATAAATAGTTTGGGACAATTGGGTCTCCATCTGGAAAAACAAAAATTGGATCCATACCTCATTCCTTATGCCAACATAAATTCTGTATGGATCAAAAATTTAAATATTAAAAGTAGTAGAAGAAACAGAGAAGTTTTAAAAGTCTCGTTTTAGCACAGTCTTCCTAGGTATAACACAAACCCTGGAAATAATAAATAAAAAGATTGATATATTAAGTTTCAAAAACTAAAACTCCCTAGGCCTCATGAAGCCTAAGTCAATGACAACTTCATGGACCATCAGAAACAAAGTCAAAACACAAACGGGGAATTGAGAATCACAATAAAATCTGAAGGACTAATATCCTTAATTTATAAAGCGCTCTAATAAATTAATAAAAGATCAATAATGTAATGGAAAAATGAGGAAAGACAAGAACAGATTAGACAAAATAATGAAATAAAAATAACTTAAATATATAAAAAATTTCAACCCACAATGCTATTTTTTTTTAACTATCAGAATGATAAATATGAAAAAAAGATCACTGAGGATAGAGGGAACCAGGTATTCATGCATAATGGGAGCCTTAAGTGGAGTGATTTCCATAGTGGATGTTTCGATAATCTTTATCCAAATGAAAAATGCATATACCCATTAACTCAGTAATTTTACTTCTAGAAATGTCCTTCAGAAATGTATATGTGTAAAGATATGTACGAGAATATTCGTTGTAGCATCTTGATGTCTTCATTACTCTGTGTTTCCTTTTGCTTATCTGTAGTCTGAGAATAATAATTTTAGTTTCTTGACACTTGAAATGGCTGATATAAGAGTATCTTAGAAACAAGCTAGGTTTCTGAAAGAGGAAGAAAGGTAGTGTCTAAATTTAAGACATTATTCTGGTGTTTCAGAAAAATGAAGAGTCCTAATTCTAAGGTAATTGCCCTGCACTTTGAAATGCCAGGGCAAAGTTAGCCCAGTTGTGTTAGGTTCCTGCCTGCTTCTCTACTCTGGCACCAAGTGCTCCATTTAGAAGCACTTGGAAGGACTTTGGAGACCAGTGTGACGGGGGTTGTACGTGACCTTTCTGGCACTAGGCCCTGGGAGATAGATGGAGCACTTGGTTGATGCATCCCTCACCACTTGGGGTCATCCCTCCGGGCCTTCTGGCATTCGTCAAGGGGAAGCTCCCCTAGGGCCATCTTCTTGGATCTCAGCAGGTGGGACCCCTCAGATTTGACATTACATTCACACCAACATTATTATGACTCAGATAATGATGCAACCTGTTACACAGTCCATCAGAATAATTAGAGGGAAGGAAATTGCTAAGGGAGGTCCCTGAGCAGCTGGAGGCCAGAAGGAAATATTTTCAAGTAATTAATGGTGGGCAGGTAAAAAAAAAATTAATACAAAAAAATAGGAAAGCCCTAGAATTAAGATGTCATAGGTAATATCTGTCCAGAAAAGGGTATATACTAGAAGTTAAGCCAGGATTCATGGATATTTGTTTTAAGTTCTTCTTAAAAATATCATTTAAAAAATGCTGTTAGATTTCCTTTCTTTTTCCTCTTTAATCCCAAAATAAGGCCTAAGAAAATAACTATTCTGGGAGTTTAGAAACAGCAGAGGCTAGAATTTAGCAGAACGACGAGACTTTAACTTGGATGAATACATTATGCATAAGAAATAGAGGATCAGTCTGGGCTTTGTTGATAGCAAAATGTCTGAACCACCAAATGATTGTGTTGAAAGAGACCAAGCATTTAGAATCTTCCTGACTTATATAACACTTTAGGTATTGCATTGGCTAAGAAAAAAATGAAGTATGGGGAACAGAATTTCAAATAAAGCTTTATATCTGGATTGGAAGAATATATCCTAATGACTTGTTCTTATGGTTTTATAAATTGTACCTATGGCAAATGCACCTTGGGCCTTGGGTCAAGGGCATTAACTGAAGAGATTATCATATTAGAAGGCTTCTGAAATGCCTATGGGAACCACAATTAATTGGTTGAGCATCAACAATGTAAGAGAATCAAGAGTTTCGGTGTTGACCTTTTGGGAGCTCAAGTTTCAAAGCAGATAGCACTGATGTGGCCAGAACTTAAGAATACAAAGAAAAATGAACAAAATGTTGCAGGCACAAATGAGCCACAAGTATGCTCTGTTTAAAACAAACCTCATAAAGGAAAAGCAAGGTTAAAGAAACTTAAAAGCTTAGGGATCATTTCTTTACTTTTCATAAAGGGCGTGATTTAAGTACAACTGTTATAGCACACTGAGAAGAGAGTTTGGTTTACAAAAAAACCCAGATCATGAATTCCTTGTTTAAACATGTAATATAAATGAAATGAAGACCAGTGATGCCTCATTTAACTGCGGAGTAGATTTCAGGTAACCTTGGGCAACCAGAATGTGACCGTGACTAAAGAGTTACTGTGGAAGAGCCAGAAGGAAGTGAACTGAAGGGCCAGAGGTCCAGCCTCCAGCCACCCTCAGGCTAGTTTCCAGACCTCTTTTTCCTCCTTGGTGAAATGAAGATATTAGGCAGTTTTAAGGTCTTTCTTCTTGTCGAAAATTGAGAATGTGATCTATGCTTTGTTTTTAATGTATTTAAATGTCTTATAGTATTAATAAATGTACACTGTAAGCATTCAAACAGCAAATAGGTAGATGGTGAAAAGCTAGCCTTCCTTTTATGCCAGACTCCCAGCTCCTTCTCCAGAGGTAACCACTGCACTTGTTCCTTGCATATCCTTAAAGAAATATTCTATAGGCGTATTATACATAAGTATTTTGAAAACGAGTGGGATAAATGTCATAACACTGCCCTGCATCTTGCTTTTTTTACTTAACAATTTTGGAAATTGTAATCATAAGTTCATATCGATCTACTTTCTTCTTCTGAAAGACTCCACAGTATAGTAATTCGCGTTCGGTAATTAATTTAACTAATGTCTTGTCAATGAATAGTTTATTTTTATAGATCTTCTCTTCAGTTCCTTACAGCTCTAAATTTCTACGACTTTGACATCTTGGTTAAAAAGAGTAAGAAAAAAATAGTTGTTACAAATCACATGTGCTGCTCCTCCTGGGAGATAAAAGCCCACCGTTGTCATTCCTTGATCATAGCCATATATTGAATAAGGTGAGGGATGAAATGCTGCTGGTCCTTATGTCAGCAGAGGCGGGAGGGGGAGGAAGCACATTTAATCAAACTGGGTCAGGCCTCTTGCAATGTCGATTTTACCCATATGAGAACTGCTATTCTTGGGTCCCTGGTAAAAGGTTAAATCAAAATTGAGACAGAAAATTCACTACCTTTTAAAACTATATATACATGCGGGAGGTGTTTTTTCATTTTAAAATGTTACAGAAATAATTTTGGGTTGCAGAGGAACCCCTCAAAGACAGGGTTGAGCACATCATGTAGGAGCTGGAAGTAAGGGAGGTAATAGAATCAAGGAGGTCGAGGGCACAAATGACTTTCCTTCTATGCCTAATGATCAAATGACAAGACTAATTCACTCTTGGAGTTGCAGCGGGGGCACAGTGGAGAGGCAACTGAGGACTGCCTGGGTGCTACTGGAGCAGAGGGACAATTCAGAATAGCAGCATGGCCCAAGGCAGATGAAGCACATACCTTAGGGTGCCACCTAAGTAGGGACCCTGCAGATTTATTTTGGAAAGAATTTTATGTTTAATGACTAAGAGGCTTCAAAGTAGTCATCATGGGAAAAGCTGAACTTTGTTGGGCTTTCTTCTTTTATGGCTTAGTAATAGTTTTATTTAAAATCAGCTACATGGAGAGCATCAAGTTTTCAGGACTGAGGATATACAGGCTGTAAGCAGGCCAGAGCAGGGCCTCTAGAAACCAGTGAGCCATGTCCGTCAGTAGCCTGGATGGGCAGTTCTCCTTTCCAACCTGCACAGGGAAGAGTGAACCATCTGCATTTTTGTGGCAGGAATAGTTGTTTTGCCATCCTCCTCCCCCCTGATTTGATTTCCTCCCAGAAACAGGGCTAGGTGCACCTGCTACTGCTCTGGTGTGTCCCCAGAGAGACTGTGGATTTTCATTGTGACTCATGAGTATTATTTATGGGCACGACGCTGGTGGAGACAGACAGACTGAGTGACACAGGCTCAGAGAGTATCTCCCCTCTTTCCACGCAGAGGTTTTTCTGGAATGCCCCCAACATGTTGGTTTTCAATGTTCAAGAAAGAAAAACAATGTTTCAATGTTTGTTCAAGAAAGAAAAACAAGAAAAACTCAACCCTCTGGCTAATTCAGTTTCCTTCTTCCTAGCCTGTTCATTCGTTGAAAGGCTTTTCATTCAGGTGTCCACTTGGTTGAATTGAAAGCATTTTGGTGTCAGCATCGACATCTTGATAATTACGCCCTGCCTCACTTTGCATGTGAGAGGAGACACTGTCTGTATCAGCTTTTCCTCCTCGTGCCCCTTTTAGTGAATCTAATTTCTGCTGGCTGATATTTGAGGTCTTTAGCTTAGTGGAACGGAGCTCTGCACTGATGAGTACGAGGTCACAGCTTTGCACAGAGGAACGCCTTGCTATCCTGGAGAGGACACCTGCAGACCTAGCCAGCTGCTTTGCAATATTTTCGTGAGATATCGGGAGGTGAGGTGAAGAGGGTACAGGTGGCTTACATTCAGCCTATCCCTTTCTCTTTCTGGACACAAAACACAGATCTGAGGTTCTAGTGAGTGTGAGTCAGTAATTCTGTCTTATAAAATGATGGTTTAAGTATGACTATACATTCAAGTCTAAGGGATTAATTTTTTTAAAAAAATCTGCACTCATGGCAAAACGTCCTGTGGTATGTATGGCTCATTTTGTTCATGAGTTCACTAAGAAGTCAATGAGTTTCAAGGACTCAGTGGATACTGAGAGTCCACAAAGAGGAATTAAGACATAGTTCCCACCAGTCTTAGTTTCCTATGGCTACTGTAACAAAGTACCACAAATAGGTGGCTTACAAAAGAAATTTATTCTCTCACAGTTTGGGAAGCTATACATTTGAAATCAAGGTGTTGGCAGGGCTCTTCTCCCTCTGAAACCTCTAGGGGAATCCTTCCTTGTCTCTTCCAGCTTCTGGTAGCCCCAGGTGTTCTGTGACTTGTGTCGGCAGAACTCCCAGCTCTGGCTCTGTCTTTACATGGCTCTCCCCTCTCCCTCTTTCTGTCTTATAAGGACAAACAGTCATTGGATAGAGGGTCACCCTAATGACTTCATCTTAACTCGATTACATCTGCAAAGGCCCTGTTTCCAAATAAGGCCACATTCACAGGTTCTGGGGGTGAGGACCTCAATACATCGTATAGAGGGACACAGTTCAACTTATGACATCACCTCTTTTCAGGAAGCTCCCAAATCTGTAGGAAAACTAGTGGAAAAGGACAGTGACATCAGTGAGGCCCAAGCACTTGCTGTAAGAGTCTAAGAGAGGACACACACATACATATACATGTACACATACACACACCTATACACACATACATACATACACACACACACACACATAGACACACTCTAACACCAAACACTCATCTATGATACGATGCAGAATTAATGTTATAAAGGCTCTGGAGGAGTTTGCCCTGGCATGTGGCCTTGAAGAATGGGTGAATTTTAGTTAGAAGTGGCTAGAGAAGGGCGTTTCAAGCTGAGTGTGAGCAACGCTATGAAAGCACACGTGGTCGTTACCTAGGAAGAAAGATGCTTCTGCTAGAAACGTGAGGGGAGGTTTGGAGATCTGGAGATGGGAGGTAAGTTGAGAGATTCTACAGGCAGCCAGGGTGTTCAGGAGGGCCTGGACTCAGAAATGGTGGCGGGATGAGAAGTCAGGGGCAGATCAGGAGGAATGGGGCAGGGGCAGCAGGAGTTGATGGGAGGTGGCATGAAAGGGTCGAGGGGAATGGTCAGAGGAGAGCTGATCCTCAGATTTCTGGTGGGGTTGACTGAGAGGATGGTGATGCCTTGAGACCGGATGGGGACCTCGGGAGGAAAGCAAACTAGAAAAGGATGATAATAAGTTTGCTTGTAAATAGGTTGAATTTTAGATAATTGTGGCTCCAAGCATAGGTGCCCAGCACAAAGTTAGAAGTTTGAGATTGGCATTCTGGAGGAGACGTCCGGGCTGGAGGCCAGAATGTCAACAGGATAGGAGTAGATGAAGTGACCTAGACAGAGAGTGGACAGAGGCAGAAGAGAAACAGAGCAAGGCCTAAACCTGGGGGGACAGACAGGCGTAGGAGGTGGCATAGGCCAGAAAGGCAGGGAGGAGAGAGTCGAGAGGAGGGCTGCATCCTGCCTTGAGATAACTGAGAAGAATGAAAATTAAGGAGACTGTTAGATCTGACAGCTGATGTTTGTCCGAAAGGCTGATTGTGAGAAAACTCTCAGGGAAGTGATGGGGGCAGAATCCAAATTCCAAGAGGTTAAGGAGATAAGGGGGTGACGTGGAGGTAAGACAGTGAGGATGAGCTCTTACTCTTGAAGAGTTCAACAGGGAGAAGGGAGAAGGAATGGTAACCTGAGAAAACAGAGTAAAGAGAAGGAATTTTTAGTTAGGAACACAGAAAAGAGAGGATGATTTTTTGATGAACCGATTTCTAGAAAAGATGGCAGGCTGTGGGATTGGTAGCAGGGAGAGAAGGAGAAGCTTAACTGAGACTCTTAAAGGAATCTTGAGAACAATATAAAAGAGTCATTGTGTGAATGAAGTCTAAATCACATGGAGATTTTTAATTCACGAAGGTCGCTTTTGCAGTGGGCTCCACAGCCCTCCCTGAAGCTGACCTGTGTGGACAGAGGGTTTTATGATTATTGACCTCTGCTGTATCCTACTGACATGGGGCCTGAAGGCTCATACCCTACCTTGATAACTTCCCCATAGTTTGTCTGGCTTTATTATGTTATGGCTGTTTCCAAAACGAAGGGATGGCTCTAACATCCCAGATGGGCTTTCTTTAGCCCAAGAAGTAAAGCCAAGCAAAATGTCTCATCTGGAGAAAACAGAAGTGTTATAGGAGCCTGAACCTAGAAAAAACAGCAATTTTCCTTCCGTCACCATCCAGGGGAACAACTATGCTTTTCCCCTCATCCCTACCTCTCTCTAGATCTGAATTTCTAGATCTGCATCTGAATCTAGGAGGTGAGACAAGAGTGAGGTGAGATCTGGAAGTCTGGAGTGTGTGACCTCAACCCCTTGCTTTGCTTATTGGGTACCAAAGATGTGTCTGTCTAGTTCCTTGCTAAGTGCTAACAGATACAAGAGTGATGCGTTTCCTGCCTTCATGGTTCTTACGTGGGACTTGGAGCCTGTGCTACACAGGTAGGGGAGACAAGGGTTAGCTGAGAAATTCATAGGTGTTAGTTCTGTGGTTCAGAAAGGAGAGGCAAGGTCAGCATTGGCTGGAGTGGTTGAGAACAGCTTCATGGAAGACAAGAGCGGGACGTTGAAAAATGGGTGGTTCGCACAGATAGGAAAAAAAAATTCAATAGCATCTAGGATCAATGCCCAACATGCTGAAAATGGTGTGGCATGCTTATGACACGATGAGGAGACTCGCCAGACTAAAGGGGATTGTACTTAGGAGTGAATTGTGATCAGATAGGATGAACCTGGATTGTGGAGGGCTTTGACTACAAGGCTGAAGAGTGTGGACTTCTTCCTGAGAGTGACCGGGAGCTCCTGGAAATTATAGAAAAGGGGTCACATGAGGAAGCTGGTGTTTTGGAAAAAGAATGCCTCTCCTTTGTATTTCAGTTTGGCTGTGAAGCGCTAATGGCCTCATGCAAGATGCGTTGGCCGTGTTCCCTGCCCTTGTGGAACTCACCAGAAGGCTGTCCTTCCTTCCTGTTTTTCCTCGCTCTGTCAGGAAACTTCCCCAGGAGCTTAGGTTTATTTCTCCAAACTGTGCAGAACGCAGGTTATTGTACAGCTTGAGGGAGAAAAACCTGTTTTTCAGTTTTTCTCTTCTTTTCCCCTGGACATTGGTTTGTTGCCCTTAGCCCCTAAGGATCTCGATGATATTCCTCTTTGAATTTTTCCAATTTCCACAATGATTTTAATGAAACCACCCACAGAAGAGAACCCAGTCTGGAGGTTGAGAGGCTGACTGCATTCTGATCTTTCTCTTCTTTCCTTCAGGGAAGTGGCATATGTGTTCGATAAACGTACCGCCACTTAACAAGGTAACTGCCCATCATGGAGCTCCTTGAAGAAATCTTAAAATAACAAAATAGAACATGTGCCATGCTTGCGGGATGCAAGGGCTTGCGGGGAGCAGAGAAAAGAAACAGATTTTAATGTTAGCCTGACAAGAGTTTATTATACACATCAGTGGTTAAAATAATTACTTTTTTAAATTATGAAAAAGGCTTTCCGGGGCCCTGTTAAATGGCAGCTGAAATGCCTCGCGATTGATTTGCTGGGGCCACAAAAGGGATACTTTGTTTCTGCAGATACCTGAGGGAATTTTGGCAGGAGGCAGTGAATGCACCCATTCTCTCCCTGTCCTCAAATTTCATGTTTAGATTGAGATACTTTGTGTGTCTTTACTCTCCTGTTGGCTTCCCCGATTTCTCCATTTCACATCTTGGGTTTGCCGTTGTCCGCCGCCCCCCCCCCGCCACCCTGCGCCCCACATTCCATAGCCCTCGGGAGAGAATCCACAGGGCCACATGGCAGATGAAGGGGCCACTTGGCATCATTTTCTAGACTCATCACAGAGCTCGAAGAACCTCTAATCCGTGTAGATGAGGACAAGGAAGTGACTGTTCAGGACACTCACCATTTGGTCACGTGTCTGATCATGTGACCACAACACCCCCAAACCCTTCTGCTCTGCCAGCCCTGCCACAGATCTTCTGTTCTCTTTCTGGGAACCTGAACCCCACTTCCTTTTTGTTTTGGACCTCCTTTCCCCCTTGGCTTCTGTACCTGCCAAAAAGGTCCATGTTTGATATGTTGCTGAAGGCAGATCCTTTTCTGATGACTGTCTCATTCATGCCTGTGGTGATATGGAGAGTTAGCCCCTGAGATTAATGGTGGATTTTGCTTTAATACTCAGGAGGATGCCTCCATACAAAATAATGTGCTCTGATGTAGCTGACAAGTGATTTGTTTCGCCTTTTGAAGCCAATGGTCTGCTGGGGAGGGCCTGGGTGGTGGGGCAGGGGGTGCCTCCCCGCTGGCCTTGCCCTGCCCTCTGGCCACCCACGTTTTGCTTTGCTGTGGTTCCGAAAGGTGTTTTTGAGCTCTGAAGAACTGCGGTCTGGCTGATGCCATTGCCCTTTCTGCCTGCTAATGGTGCTCTGATCCTCTATTGGTCTTGGCCAAAATTTGGGTAAGAATCCATTTTCTTCTTCATTTTAGCCAGGATAGATAAGGACAATTACTGTCAACAGCCAAACCAACGTGGAATTAGAAACTCGAACCCTCTCTTTCCCCAACAAAAGCGAAGAATTTGGAGAGCAAACTGGGAGCAGACTTCTTCTTTTTACTCAGCGCGGACTGGTAGGCACCATGTAGGTGGCATCTCCAGCCCCATTTTGCACCTAGCCATGGCTACCTCCCACCTCAGATGGCTTCCGTGCAAGTGCCGTCTTCACCTGGAGGCCCTTGACCCTCACCTGCCTCCATTCCCAAGAGCTGACTGGAAGTTTTTTCCTGTTTCAGAGCCCCATCCTTCCTTCGAGGATCCTATTTCTGGATTGAATGGTCAGACCAGCTCAGCTGACCACCACAATTCCCGATGCGCTACTTTTTGATGAATCAGTACCTAGATATTCCTACAGGCAGGTGGTATTCGTCCTTAGGTTCTTTAATTGTATATGTATTTGTTTTTTTTTTTACACTGAAAGTAATTGAGAACATTAAAACTCTTGAACACTTTATTGTCAGCTAGAGTGACTGGAGAACAAACAGCCTTTTGACAGTAGAAAGAGATGTTTCCAATGAGCTACCGATCATGTGTCATCTCCCTGTAGACTTATTTTTCAGTTTCCAGGCAGCTACAGTTAGAGTGGACATCGGTCCAATGCTGGATTATTTTCCACAAATGCTCTGTTGGGTGCCGCATGCAAATGTAATGTTTGGCTATGTGATGGGCAGCCCACACTCATTTTGTAGGCAAGCTTCTGGACAAGTGCTTAAAATAGGATTTTGTAAGTGATTATTTCCTTTATAGATTTATGTTAAAGTACCCAGATTACTGGTAGGTGAATTTGGTGGAAACTTTTTTTTACCAGAATTCCAAATTGTATTTAGAATCTTATTTTAGTGAAGTTAATGTAACCTGACTTGATATAAAACATAACTCTGCAGTTGGGGGTGTGAGTGAAAGAAAGGGGCCATTTGGAGGAAATGCCACTCTCCACCCCCACCCCACGTTGACCTAGGGCTGCGGCTTCTTGGGGTGGGGGTGGGGGGCGGCTGAGAGGCTCGGATTTTGCCCAGCACCTCTGCTAATCAGGTAGAGCTCAAGTAAACAGTAAGTTAATGGACTTCCCAGATATTTGCATTTCAGCAGCTGTTGCAAACAGCAGGGAGCATAGGAAAAAAATATAAAAGAAGAGAAAAAGGAAGAGGAAAGAGAGGACAAGAAGGGGAGGGAGGTCTGCAGTGTAAGCAGGAAACCACGAGGATGAAATTCAGTTTTTCAAATCTAGGTTTTCGTATGTGGGTGTGATGCCAACTGCTTGTATCCTAGGAACTCATCTGGAAAAATAGCCAATCTGAGAAAACCCTGAAGGTGACCGAGGGCAGCCATGTGGATGAGAGCTGTCTGGTTTTCTTAGGGTCTGGTTGTATATGTAGAGGTGAATGGAACAGGCATTACGTAGAGGTGTATGTGTGCTTACTCCCCTTTTGAGGGAATCAACATTCATGAATTTAAAAATTCACTGTAGTGTTAGGTTAAAATTTATGTCTTTTCAAGGGAGTGGTAACAAATTATACCTTGTCAACTAATTACAAGGCCCTTTACAAACAGGCCCCTGGTTTTATCTTTTTAGCTTTATCTATTTCTATTTGTTGGACACCCTACACCGCAGGCAAGTGGTGTGGTTTATGTTCCCACAATATATTTTTCTTTCCCTCCTCTTGCAAACTCTGCCTCACATCTCCCCTCATCCTCCTCCCAGAGATGTCATGCCCTAGTAGCCCGTTATACTCATCTCTGTTGGGGCATTGACCCTACTGCCCTCTCATTCCTTGTCTATGTCTCTCTCGAGTTTAGATGCTAGGATATAGGAACAAGATGAGCTTCTTTTTTTTCCCCGTCAACTCATGTCTCAAATTGTTCCACTGAGTGTAAGAACTCAGTAAAGGTTGGCTGAGTGAAGGCACGAATGAGTTCTAATGTATTACAAAGTGAAAGAATAAAGGAATGGTCCGATTCCTTCCTCATTGGTACTACACAGAGACCCTTGGTTGAAGGGCTGCTGGTAGGGGGAGGCCAGTCCCCATGCTGGGTCACTGTAGAAGTGGCTCTGCTGTCCTTACCTATACACAGGACAGGCTTACTGTAGCTGCGGTGACTGTATAAATCTGATCCCAAGGAAGCTTGCTATGTTTTTTATGGTCTTAGAGGACTTCAGAAGCACACTGGGTATGTGTAGTATACAGAGTTGGGTAGAATGTTAAAGGTAAGAAATCAACTCCTCAGCAGGTAGTGGCTTTGAGAAGAGAGTGTTGTTGCTGCCCACTCATGAGGAAGGTGTGAAGTAGAAACCCTTCTTGGGACCTGGGAAAGTGCTAGTTAGAATGTCGCCTGCTCTTATGTCTGTAGGGAGTGAAGACACTGGTTTCAGACACTGACGAGGGCTGGATGCAGTGTGGAGTGGGGCTGAGGAGTTGAGGGGGTAGTGCTGGGTGATTCTCTGGTTCTCAGTGATTGTCAGGCATAGGCTGAGCTGTGTTGGGAGTGAAGTAGCTGGGCCCAGCCTGTGGAAGACGTGGGTCACAAGGTTGATAACTGCACTTAACTAATCAGGCTTCTTGAGGCTGAGGATGAAAGGGCTACCTGAGTTTTCCTTCTAAGTAGCAGAGGACTAACCTCTGAGACCGTACTGAGAGCCAGGGGCTACTCTCAGGTGAGAATCCAGCTGTGAGCAAAGCAGAGAGGTCCTTGCCCTCTAGGAGCTCCCAGTCTGATGGCATAGAGAGGTATCTGTCAGATAATCCCAGAACAAATGGAAAATCGCAAAGGTGATGAGAGCACTGAGGGAGAGAAAGATGGTGTGTTGAGATCCTGTGGTCGGGGGTTTTGACCTGGTCTGGGAGGTCAGAGAGCTCCTTGGGGTCAGGACGATGGAGCTGAGATGTAAAGGAGGAGAAAGAGTGGTTGGGTGGAGGAGGGAGAGGAGATCTGAAGCAGAGGGAACAGTTGCAAGAAGGATAGTACTGTTGTTTTTTGATGTGATGGATTTCGTCAAGATATTCAAGTCTGTGCTTCTGTTTGAGGATAATCTAGGAAATGAAACTGAACCTTTCTTGGATTGGGACATTGTAGGACCTTAAGGTCATCATTCTCTCTCATAGGTGGGTGTTATGAGTTGAATTGTGTCTCCCCAAAAAGATATGTCGAAGTCCTAACCCCCAGTTCCTCAGAATATGAGGTGGAAGTAGGGTTTTTGCAGATGTGATTAATTTATGATGAGGCCATTAGGGTGGGCTCTGATCCCACATGACTGGTGCACTTATAAAAAGCGGGTATTTGGACATAAAGACAGTCATAGGAAGATGATGGCCATATGAAGACGGAGGCAGGCATGGGAGTTATGCTACCACGAGACAAGGAAGGCCTGGGGCTGCCAGAAGCTGGAAGAGGCCAGGAAAGATCCCGTCTTAGAGGCTTTGGAGGAAGCATGGCCCCGCCAACAGCTGGTCTCAGACTTCTAGCCTCTCGAACTGCAGGACAATACATTTCTGTTGTTTTAAGCCACCCAGTTTGTGGTTCTTTGTTAATGCAGCCCTAGGTAGGAAACTAATACAGTGAAGAAGGGAGGAAAGTGAAAGGTTGTGTTGAAAATTGAAGGTAGTTCATTTACACCCAGAACATGGCCTGGAACATAATAGGTGCTCAATGAACTATTGTTATCTTACTGGGTCGAAAACAGTGGCAGGTTCCATTTTGTTTTATGGGTTGTGTGTGTTTGTGTGTTTTGTTGTTTTTGTTTTTGGAAAAACTGAAAGTACGCAAAAGTTAAATTGGGCTTCTTTATATGTGTATCACATTGGTATCCACTCTTTACTTCCGTATGTTAAAAAAAAATGCCCCGTCAGTTCACCTGTGGTGAGGTCTCTAGCCCTTTATCAGAGGACAGAGCTTTAAAATTCAGGTGCCTTGGAAGGTGGGTCACAGTGACCCACAGACACACTAACAGGTCAATGACTGATGCCCAGATCCTTTTGGGGGAGCAGTTTTGACCTGAAAAGGAGAGAGTACAGGGTAATAAAGGCCTGATATAAGGAAGAAGGCATTTCAGAAAGGATAATTCAGTGAAGAAAGCAAGTTTTGCCCACCTAGTAGGTTAACCTGCCATGGCCCCAGATGAAGGAAGAATTAATTAGCCTTATTGGTCCAGGCTGCTTCTCATTTCCACTTGAATTCCAGGCTGGTAAAGGCTCATCTTTTACATTGGTGTTTTAGAAAAACATCTGGATTCTTAGAGACATCTATGAGTCTAAATTATTTCCTTCCCTCCTCCCTTGGTTTCTAAAAATTAGGAATCACCATCACCAAGCAACTACAGAGATGAGTAAACTTGAAATGGGGAGTTACCCCCTGAAGGTGGATGCAGAGATCAAGCTGGTTTAGTAGCTGGTAAGGAGGCTTTGGTGTCAGGTGGCCTGGAGTTCTAGTCCTAGCTCTTGGACAAGTGATTTCCCTTTTCTCAGTGTCAGTTACCTCATCTGTAAGATAGAGATAATTCGTACTATTATAAGCAGTTCTTGTAGTGATAGTCAAGTGAGATACCATCTGTAAGTTGCCTAGTTGGTTGTTCGATGTGTTTATTCTGAGCTGTGGGCTTTATGCCTGCTGAAGGCTGATTTCTGGGATGTAGGTCTTTTCTTTCTACTTTATTTTATTCTAGCTTTATTGAGGCATGATCGACAAAAATAGTATGTATTCAGATTGTACAATATGATAATTTAATACGCATATAGATTATAAAATAATTACCACAATCAAGTTAATTAACATATCCATAACCTTACATATGTACCTTTTTTTTTAAATGGTGAGAACAATTAAGATCTACTCTCTTAGAAAATATCAAGTATACAATATGATATTATTGATTACAGTTGCCGTGCTGTACCTTAGATCCCCAGAACTTATTCATCTTAAAACTGAAAGTTTGTACCCTTTGACCACATGTCCTTAATTCTCCAAACCCAGCAAACAATGTTCTACTCTGGTTCTGTGAGTCTGACTTTTTTGGATTCTACATATGAGTGAAAATCATATGAGTGAAATCATGCAGTATTTGTCTTTCTGTGTCTGACTTATTTCACTGATGTCTTCCTCGTTCATCTGTGTTGTCACAAATGGCAGGATTTCCTTCTTTATTATGGCCGAATAATATTCCATTGTACATATGCACTACATTTTTAAAATCCATTCATCTGTCCGTGGATGTTAGGTTGTTTCCAAATTTGGGCTATTTAAAGCATCTAGTTCTGTACTTGGTCCCATAAATATTTGTTGAATGACTACTGAATGAGATTTAGCTAATGGTCTGCAACAGTGGTATCCAAATTTTTTTTAGCAGTAGGGATTCCCCTACCCTTTTCTTTATCAAAATAAAACTCTAGGGGAACCCCAGAACATATAGTATATCTAAGAAGAGCTTGTCTTATTGAAAGCAGGGCAAGGACTGTCTCTCTTTGTCCAATTCTCTTTCTTCATTGTCTCTCAAACGGTATCCCAGAAGGAGCATTTGAGAAGCTTACACTGAGAGAGTAGCGAGACATAAAACTCTACTGGAAATGGAAGGAATTTCTTTCTTTCTTTCTTTTTTTTCTTCAGGAAGTCCATTCTTAACCAAAAATCTTACAATTTAGCTGTCTTTAGTAAAGGTGGAATGTGCGGGGCCTCAGCTTCCGTGTAATTATTTTTTGCAACCCTGGTGACTTGTTTTGTATTCTCCTCCCGAGTTAGAGGCCCAATGCCATTTCCTTTCCTCCTAAATTTTATTCTGTAGCCAGTAAACAACTTGATTGGAAGCTCCTGGAGGGTTGAGCTTCATCTGGAATCTCCGGGGCTCCTCCTGTTGGAAGGACAGATGGGGGCCATCCATTTATGGAACTGATCCTTCTTCGGATTTGCTTTTGTTGTTCTTAATAGAAAGCTCTACTTGTTCCTGTAAAGAGTCTTTCCTAGAATATTTATTTTGTTTTGTTTTAAAAAAGACAATAATTGGCTTCTGTCACATTCTTTGGAAAACTATCTTCAACTATGCAGCCTGTTCAATTGCAACAAAACATTTATATTCTCTCATCCATATGCTCACAGAAGATAAAGCTGGGCTAACTTGTTTTGGAGTACAGATATTAACATGACAAATATGTCTCCAAATATCAAATAATTGGAACAGTGCAGATTTAAATTCCACCTAAATTTGGAGGCATTATTACTGACAACATCATTATTCCGTCCATCCATTCATCCATTTATCTATCTATCGACCATTTATTGAGCATTTACTTGGTGCCGGCCCAGAGACCCATGGATGATACTTATCTGCACAGAAAAAGGCCGAGGAAGTCATGGCAGGGAGTAGCATGTAGTATTTGAGATTATTAGCATTTTACCTCCATTTAATTCCATTTAGTGTTTTTAGGATTAAACATAGGAAAAAAAACCTGTATATGCCTCTTCAGTGTAGTATATCTGAAGGACACTACTGGTTTGCTTGCTATGTAGGGGTTGCTTTTCTGGTTTGTAGATTGTTCCTTTTCATTCTTTCTGTCTTTCGAATATTCCATACCTTTGGACTATGTCCCTCTCTCTTCAGAGACTGGGTGGTTGAAGAGTGACAGGAAAGTAGGGTTAAGCCTTTAGTTTTGCTTTTTGTTAGCAAATCCTAAAGTGACTCTTCTGTGCAAAATATGACTTGGGGTCTTTGGGTTTTCCTGAACCTGGCACTGTGGTATGGTGGTGACATGGCCTTTACCAGCAGACCTACTTGCTTCTCAGTACTAACCCCGCCTGTCACTATTTAGGTTTCTCATGTACCTTCTCTGAAAAAATGAGCATCACAATTCCAGTCTGTAGCAATTTTGTGAGAATTAAATGCCTGGTATGGTGTCTGGAATGTGCGGATACTCAGTAAATGTCAGTCTCTTCCTCCTCCAAGTTGTCAAGATAACAAATAAGATAACAAGATAACGAAGTTTTAAGAACTGATAATGTAGTTCAGTGCTATACTTTAAAATTCTGTTGTAGGACGTGGTTCCATAGTGTAGTGGTTAGCACGTCTGCTTTACATGCAGAAGGTCCTGGGTTCACACCCCAGTCCATGGTCTACAGCCGTGCGACCTTGAACGAGCCCGATGTCGGCTTCTTGGAAGCTAAGCAGGGTCAGGCCTGGTTAGTACTTGGATGGGAGACCACCTAGGAAGACCAGGTGCTGTAGGCATAAATAATAAATAAATAAATAAACAAACAAATAAATAAATAAATAAAATTCTGTTGTAACTTATGTACTTACCATTACGGGGCTATAAAATTTGGCTTAGGAAGATCAAGGGTCGAGAGAGTGGTCTTGACCTTACGTACTAATGTATAGTGTGACCTTCAGTCATTCTTGACCCCTCTTTTGTTCCCATTTTACCATGTGTCGGATGGGTGCCTTCAGGGTCTCCTTTTATCCCCAGGGCAGCTGTGCGGCACAGATGAGATAATGGAGTGAAGTATTTTGCGAAGTATAAAGCTTACAAATGCCTAACTGTCATCACTATTTAGATATATCGAAATTAAATTTCAGTTCCTCGCTCAATATCTTTTTCAGAGGCACATCTTTTCACACCACATTTAATGTAGACTTTGTCCCTGGATCCATGGAACTTGGCTCTGTGTAACTCTAGGGACCTGAACTATTGTCTCACTCTTGAGACATAATTTTATGTGGGAAGAAGCAGCAACCTTTATTTCACCTGCTTAAAACTCTAGTTGCAGAAAAATTTGGCTCAGACTTTCCAAAATAAACTCACCTTTGGGTTGAGGCCAGGAGTGGAAAATTTTAGCTGGAAACAATGGCTTGTCAAAAAACATAGGAGTGACGACAAATTGGGGCATATGTACCTATCACAGGAGGCTGCGTGTAACCCACCATACCATCCCCTGCCATCTCTGAGTATAGGTTACAGGCTCAATAGAAGAAGAGAGGCAGGAAAAATCTTAGCAATTTTTGTTTTTTTCCATTGTCAGACCAACCTCAAGACTTTGGCTTCTGGTGTGATGGGTGGACTTGCTTTCATTTTGTGAGTTTGATAGCATTTGACTAATTATTTCTCTCAGCTGAATATCCTTTGACATGATAGTGACATAGGTAGCTTTATCACATATAATTCCTATAATCCACGAATGTCAAAAGAAGATACTTATTTTCAGATCAAATGCTGCTGACCTGATTAAGCCTCCTGTCTTGCTTCGGAGCTGAGGATAATGAGTTTGTCCAGTGCAGTGGCTGGTGGAAACCGTGGGCTTTTTGAAGATAGTTCTGAGCCGGGGTGCTGAGCTTTTATAATCATCAGATGCATCAAGTTAGATGTGTGCTTTGGAGCTTGTGTCTGGCTTTCCATTCTCTGTTCACTGTCGCATAGGTCATTCTAACAGAAAAAGGGCTCTCTGGCCCTCTTTGAATTTTCCATTGTTTGAAGGCCAGAAACCATTTCTGCCAGGGATTTCACCTGAACAGAAGCATGTCCAGGTGAAAGCTTGGGGGATGCGGCAGCATGAGAAAGAGTGGGAGCCCTGGGGAGAAGGGCTCTGAGTTGATGCTGGCATAGAAATGCCATGGGGCTGGTGGGAAGGATAGTACTTAACAGCTGCTGTCATAGTTGGCAAGAGAAGGAGACTGAAGAATGAAATATTACACAGAATTGCCCTAGACTCTCGATAGAAAACTTTTTTCCCCTTTGAATAGATGAAGTACATGCCCAGTAATGGTAATGAGAAAATGAGGCTCTGAACATGCCTTGTTTTTCTTCATTCTCATCTTCCCCTTCTTTTTCCTGAGTCTTCCACGCCCTCGTTCAGGCCTTAGCCTATGGTTCTGCTAGGTCAGTGGGACTTGAAGCAGGATCTGTCACCAGTCTGGAAAGACAGGTATCCGGAAACTGGGACTCAGTCTTTGCAAGAGTCAGACTGGAATCCAGAATGATCTTTGCTCTTGTTTCGGCTTTGAATTAGGTTGTGTCCCATTCTCTGCGGTCTCATCTCAGTGATGTCTTCTCTCCTGTTCATCCTGAGGTAGAATTTCGTGTTGGCTGCAAGACAGGTTGGCCCCACCCCCGGTGAATTAAATTCTAGCAGAAAGAAAATGGGAACCCCTGTCATCCATGTGCGAGAGAATCTGAGAACTCTGCAGGTGATTCATAGGTTGGAAATTTGATCATCAATAGCAAGAAATACCTTTCATTTGAACTGTGTCTTTAGTTACCAAAGTGCATTTTGTACTCCTGTGAGGACGAAACCGGGGTTCAGGGTGGTTAAATGATTTGCTGATGATCCCAAACTGAATAAGTGATGATAGACCTCAACCTGTTTTGCCTTTCACAGGTCAATGGGAAATAGAATCGGTTTTTTACTTTTACTTGGAACTAGCTCATTTTCCCTCAGGGACTGGGGTCTGGGCCAACTGTAGAATTCTGTGATTTTTGGACTATGTATCCCTCAGTCTGCATCTGAGCCTGCGAGAGCTGGCTTCCCATGAACGTAGTGGAGGTCCCTCATGGACCACAGTTCATTATTTCACACACACATCACATATCCTTGATTAGAGTGTGTGTCCTAGAACATACCAGACCTGTATCTGGCATAGGCCTGTGCCGAGAGTGCCCATCTCTTAAATGCGGAGGCTGCTGCATTGCTTCTACTTGTCAGGATGGAGCCCTAGCCAAGACTGTAATTGTTATCAAACATCTGAATTTGCTAGAGATGCAGGAAGGGTGAGTGGATAATAACACCTTATATTCCTGTACAAAGCGTTATACTTTCCAGAGCCATTTAAATGTTGATTATCTCATTCTAACTTCAGAACAGCCTTTATTATCTCCATTTGACAGATGGGGAAAAAATGGAGACACAAAGAATTTGTCACTTGCTCAAGGTCACAGAGCAAACTAATAGCTGTCTTTGCTTTTTGCTCTTTCCCCTGTGCTGGCCTCTTTTGGGGGAGCAGCTTTCTGTCCCCTGAAGTCAGGAGTGTTTGTTCCCTTCCAACATTTTCCCTGGACCCCTGCTTCTGAGATGCTACAGTGGGGAAGGAGGAAATGTTTCTTCTGTGGCTTCTCATATCTGCGGGACACAGTTCCTGACAAATATGAAATAAAATGGAAACAGCTTCTGCTGCCTTTCCACATACGTGATCTGCGAGTCTGCCTCTGATGTGAGAGCTAGGCGTGGAAGGGAGGATGGCTTCGGCTGTCCCTTTCTGGGTCCTCCTCCCGACCCCTCTGCCCTCCAGAGCTGGGAAGTGGACCTGGAATACCAGGTGCAAAGCTCCAGTTAGCCAGGCCGCAGCGTTCCTGCCACATGGCTTATGCTTGGCTCCCCTGCAGATATCTCATTCACCTCCTCTCCCTATTCAGCAAGTATATTGGGGACCTACTCTGTGACAGGCCATGTACAAGGGATGCTGGGGATGCTGCAGGGAGTCACCGCACAATTCTTACTCTCAGTGAGTTCCCAGCCTGGTCCAAGTCCATCCTTGTCCTTTTCCCCTGTATATCACAACTTGGATATAGAGGGCCATCGGCTGCCCCTTTTAAGTCTACCTGGGCAGAACAAGTTGCTCACTTAAGATGGGACCAGGATCAGGACCATCAAGTGCCTCAGAGCACAACTGTGAGGTCAGTTGTAGCAGAAATGGCCTATGTGTCCACTAAAGTCTCTTCTTTCCATTTCCTGGGCAGACAGCTTCCCTTATGGACAGATGTGGCCATGTGGCTAAATCCTGGCCAGTGGAAGGCAGATGAAAGAAATAAGTGCCTCTTCTAGGCCAGCCCACAAAGCCCTCTTGAGGCAGTGCCTTCCCTCTCCACTGGTGTGAAGGAGCCAGTTGTCATCTTGGGGGCCATAGGTTGAGGATGGCAGAGTTACAAGGGGTCTCCAAATCTCTGCTTAGAGGAGAACCACTCCTGTGTGGATAGCTGCATACGGCTAGGACTTCAATTGCATTGAGCTACTGAGATTTGGAGATTTACCTATTTTCCTGATGTGCCGATTTCAGGGACAGAGATGCTGGTTTGAGTCAGGAACATGGAATCAGTCTGGACGAGACAAGTGAGATTGTGGAACTTCTTGGGCTGCTTTTTCTGGACTAGTGCCCAGGCCTGAGCCACTTCTGGGTGTGAAAGCATAGGAAGTGAGGAACCCCCAGTCCTCACTTCCCAAAGAGGGAATTGGGCCTGAGGCCTCTAGGGACTGTCAGAGTTTGGTGGCAGGTGCTGGTCAGCATTACCCTGGGCTGGGACTGGCGCACTAGGAGGCCCTGCAAGGCCAAGGTGGCAACTGCTTTAGCCAGATTGAGACCTGGACGCTGGGCTGTTAGCCTTCCTGGAGCAAGGCCAAAAGGCCGATGTGGTGGAAGATGGCCCGGCTCCAGCAGCTCTTGACTTCTGCTTCGTTCCCCACACCAGCCAGCTATGTGACCTTGGACGAGGCCCGTCTATGGCCCTCAGCATGATTCTTTTCCTGTTCAGTGGGCTGACTGTGGGCTAGATGATTTCGGATATTTCTGGGTGTTTGAAAATTTAAGTGCAGACTACACCTTAGTTGTTTCTAGAGCTCCTGGACTACCCCATCCATCCCTCCCCGGATTCCAAGGCTGTGAGTGTGCCTTAGTGTGGTTGCTGTGCCATGTTGTTGAATAGCACTTCTATTTTTCCCTATGACCCTAAATCAGAGGCTTCCAACTTAAACAATTTAAACTCTTTTAAAAGAAACGGAAACTTCTCATTCCCAGTTCCTGCCTCCATGAACCTGGATATTATGGCCTCCTCCACCATCAGAGTGAGATGTCTCCTGTTTCCTCCAGAGCATTTTTCTTATTTAATAAACATATACAGTAATGCCTCAGTGTACAGCCCTGTATGCAGAGCTTTCTATATATTAACTCATGTAATCCTCATAACACCCTGAAGAGGTAGGTACTGTCATTCTCCTCATATGACAGGTAAGAAAACTTAGGCCTGGAGAGATTATAGAACATGCTGAGGCTCCTAGCTTGTAAGCGGGAAGACTGGGACTTGAACCCAGGGTCCCAGCTAGCAAGTGGGAAGACTAGGATTTGAACCCAGGGGATCTGACTTTGAAGTCCGTGCCCTTGATCTTTGATCACTGTGATACGCAGCCTCTCCTAAGCGCTCCTTCGCAATTTGCATCCCCCAGAGCCTCCAATAGATTCTACTGGGGGTCTTGCTCTCCTGCTTCAGAATCACTGCCTTAGATGGTTTGGTCTCAGCTGAATCCTAGTGAATTTATTTTTTAGCTCTGTTTTCTTCTGTAAAATTTTCTGCATGTTTTCCTCCTTATGAAGTCTGTCTATAGATTAATGATTCCTTGATCAGGCCCCAGGCCAAGACTCTCAGTTCTGAGAGGTGGCAGAAGAAGGCTCTGGACATTGTGGCTCCAGCATGGCCCAGAATGTGCTTGGGGCCTGGGGAGCGGCTGTCAAAGGGATTTACAGCTGTTACTAACTGACATCTTGTTTTTGCCAGGACCGATCAGCAAAGCCTGGGCCTGACTGAGATATCATTGTTTGCCACCCCTGTTCCCAGGGCTGAGGCCGGCAGCCCCTCACCCCTACGGGATGGGGGTGTTTTATTGCCTGGCTGACAGGGCCTGACTTGTTTGCCAGGCTGAGTTAGCGGTGCTGGGATAGAGGAGGCACTTGCCTTCTCTCCTCTCTGCTTGCATTGGGTGGGAAAATCCCACAAGGCAAAACCCAGTCCACCTACTTTACTTGTCTGCTACTCTTAGTGTTTAGCCTTCCTTCCAGGTTGCTGTTTCCTTCTCGTCCCCTTCCTTTATTTTTTATCATTTTAAAATGAATGGAGAGAGTGGTGAAGAACACAAACTTCGCAGTCACGCAGACCAGGTTACATTTTGCAACTCTGCT
This sequence comes from Pteropus vampyrus, assembly GCF_000151845.1. Taxonomy (NCBI): domain Eukaryota; kingdom Metazoa; phylum Chordata; class Mammalia; order Chiroptera; family Pteropodidae; genus Pteropus; species Pteropus vampyrus. The sequence goes on along the minus strand of NW_011888847.1, from coordinate 3,172,553 downwards.
GCTTACTAGATGTATAACCTTGGGCTAAGTACCTGTCCTGTCTGTGTCTCAGTTTTCTTATCTGCAAAACAGACATAAAAAGAGTCCCTAGCTCATAGAATTATTAGACAAAAGTAATAAGCAATGGCCATAAGGCACTTACCACAGTGCTCGGATGTAACAAGTAAGAGGCCCTGGACACCATGCCCAGCCAGGAACAGGAACCAGGGCCAGATGCAAATTGCAGCTTCCTTAGTTACTACCTCTCTGTGATCTGGTGTAAATTATTTAACCTCTCTGTGCCTCAATTTCCTCACCTGTAAAATGGGGATAATTAAAGTCCTTATTTCACAGGATTGTTATAAGGATTAAATGGATTAGTATTTGTAAAGCACCTAGAACAATGCCTGACAACTAGCAAATGCTCTATTTTTGTTAAATAAAATATAAAAGTGCTCAATACATGTTGGCTATTATTTTTATTATTTTCTCATTATTACTGATAACTTTATCATAGCCCCTGTAGAGGAGGCAGGACAAATACTATTATTTACTCTGCAGGTGAAAGGTTAGGTGATGGGAGCAGATCCCCTCTTTAGTCCCACACTGCCACTTGCCTGAACAATTAAATCTCCTCACTGGTCTCTGTGCCCCCAGGAACTCCTGTCAGCCTCTCGCCAGCCCACCTACTGCCTGACCTGTCCTCTAGACACCCAAATCTGATCATGCCATTACCCTGTTTAATGCTCCCAGTGGAGACGTGTCCTGCTGGTGGCCTTCAGGGAAGTCTCCCCTCCTGGGTAAGACCTATGAGGCTCTTTGGCCAATTGGCCTTGGCTGATCCCACCAACCTTTACAGTCTCTTCATAACCTGTCATACCTCTTTGGCCTGGAATGGCCTTTTGCTTCTTCATCCAGCAAAGCCTTCATTCAAGTTCTAGCTCAAATATTTCCTCCTATTCCCTCTTATAGGATGGATCTGGACCATCCTCCCCTGGACTTCTAGCCACATATCTCTAGAATTCCATTGTATGGTACAGGTTTGTTTAAGAGATGGTCAACTGCTCCAGTACACTTCCCTTTCCTTGATGGGCAGGGACCGTGCATCATTTGTCTTTGTACTCACCCCACACACCTACCTCCTAGAGCCCGGAAGTACATCTGGCACATGGTAAATGCTAGAAGATTTTGAATAGATGACTAATGATGAGAACTACAACACCAGTGCCTTGCACCTCCAGGGCATGTCATGATCTCAGAGCTCTTATACCTTTGCACTTTCCTAGTCCTGATCTGTGCTGAATTTTCAGCGCTGTCTTCAGTAAGCCAGTTCATTTCCCAGGCCTCAGTTTCTCTACTGGTAAATGATCTGCAGTCACCCTCACCCCCAAAGATCTGGTAAAGGTGAAGTGGCTGATTATAGAAGAATGTGTTTGAAATGGAGCCCTGGACATAGAGAGGGCATCATTGTTTTGCATGTCTTGCCCTTGTACTCCATAGCCAATCACCTTGTCAGATGGGAGTAGCCACAGGAGAGCACAAGCTGCGGGGTAGTTGATAATGTGTATCTGTCTGTGCCCTACATGGTTGTGCAATGCCTGGTGGAAATGGAGAACTGTAAAGCTGCATTATGTCCTGTGTAGCTTCAAGGTATATGTCCTCCCACTGTATTACTGATCGGCACGCCAGGCCCATGGGGAGTTGCCTAGTGCACAGGGGAACCCTGGTATAAGAAAACTCAGTATACGAACATCCAAATCAAGACAACAGTGGGGGGTCATTAATGCAATCAAGAATGGTTCTTCATTTGAAGAAAGGATCCATGGGCTTTTATTTATATCAGAACCCATGAATGTTTATGGGTTGAAAAATTAAAACCTGCATAATAAAGTGCTTGGCAAGGAAAGGGGAAGACAGAAGACCCTAACCGTGATATTAGTGTCCACTGTTGGTGAATGAGAAATGAAGATAAAACAGCTCTGAAAAAGTGAGTCTCTCTGGAATTAGATCTGTATTTACAGGCATTCCATTTGGAGGCACCTGTTTCAGAATTTGGTCTGTGGTTTTAACAGAGGGACCCCATACAATGACTTTTATTCCATAAAGCGTTGGTTCTCACAGTTTTTACATTTCTCCTCTCCCTCTAATTGCCCGCCCCCCAAAAGGGGAAGGTATGAACTTAGAGTTATGCTCTTTTAATTTTACCAAGTAAGAATTTAAAAAATAAATTTACTATTATAATTATTTCATAAATGGAACATTTTAATTCGATGATTGAATGAGCATTTACTGAGAGCTAGTATGCTCTAAACACCATGCTAAGTCATGGCTGTTTAATGGCAGACAAGACAGGCATGTCCTCTGCTCCAATGGGACTTAGAGTAGGTGGGGGATCAACATGAAACAAGCCAACCAATAAGTGCACATTGTAAGAAGGGCTCAGAAGAAAAACAGGGGGATAAGATGAGAGTGAGGAGAGGAGGCTTGCCTTCCAGTAACATGTTCAGGGAAGGCCTCTTTGTAGACTTAATCTAAGACCGTGGGAGAGAAGGAACGGATATGGAAAGGGAGATAAGTGGTCCAGAGAGAGGAAGCTGCATGTTCAAAGGCCCTGAGGTTGGAAAGGACTTGATGTGCTTAAGATGGGCAAGAAAAAGTAGGACAGGCGTGTCTCAGAATAGAGGATGGCTCTTTAAATGAAATACATTCAGCTTTATGAAAAACTCAGAATAATGTCTGTCTTTCTGTCTTCTTTCCTTTCTCCCTGGCCTAGAAAAAGATTTTCTTGGCCCAGCACCGCTAAGTCTATTAAGGAAGTCATGTCCTTTCCATGTAAGGAGTTAGACTTAGCAGATCTTCCCTGATTCAGGGGATGGGTCTTGAGCCTGTCGAGGCTGTCCTGGAATCTCTTGGTGTTCTTAGAATCTAATTTCTCTGTCCCTCAGAACCAAAGCAGACCCAAGGCATTGGCCACTGGCCTGAGAGTATTAATAACTGTCATGTATGTGATTAAGCAGGTGCAGCCTTGTGGTCTGGGAGTTTGGGCTGAGTGGACAACCACAGGACAGCTCACCTCTTGGCCTCAGGGTTTCCAGCATTTGCAGGTTCCTCCCCAGGCTTCGTTGTTTTCCCTGAAACAGGCTGGAATTGTTCCCCTGCAGAAAATGAGACTGGGCTTCACAGAGCTTTTCCTCAGGCAAATGACTGAAAGCTTTGAAGTGAATGAATGTTCATTCACTTAACAAATATTTTTTAGCGCTGACTCTATGCAGCTGTGTGTGTGGCACCATCAAAAGCCTCTGGACTGTACTCTGTCATCTTTTGTTATGGACTGTCCCCAGGGTATTATTGGGCTTGTCACCTCTGCCAGGCTCAAGCTCCTGGTGGGAGGAGCTTCTCTTCTTCTGTCCTAACTCCCTCAGTGTCCAGTGCCCCTTGACATCCCAGGTAGGTGCTAGTGAATCTTAAATCATGTCACTGGACTTTTGGACCCTCAGGAAAATCAGTTAAAGGCATAATGGTTTTTCTCTCTGACCAATTTTGGCTCTTTCTTACCGAGGAAATCTCTCTCCTCCTGATTTCAGCCCCATTGTCCCTCATTGTCACAGAGCTTCTGAGGAGCAAGGGACTCTTACCATCTCTCCCAACGACTTGGCTTCTTCTGGAATTTTCTATTAGTGTCAGTCTACTGTCTCCATAGAAACAGACTAGTATATTCTAATGAGTTGAATCCCTTTCAGAAATAAATTCTGCATGGTGAAGGGATGAAGGAGGGGTAAGTGGGGAGGGGAAGACCATTTATGGATGGATTCGGAGAACCCCTTGCCTTATTTGAACCACCTTGGTCCTCACCGCCCTAGGAGGAAGGCTTTGTTAGCACCATTTTGTGGAGTAGGAAACTGAATCTTGGGAAGTAAACCTCCTTGGCCGAGGTCACTCAGCTTCTCAGTGGTAGAACCAGAGTCTGAGCCAGGGTCTGCCGTGTGTGTACACGACAACACGGTGCCTCATTTTCTCTGCTGAGCTAAGTGTTCTCACTGGTTCCTGGTGAATAATGACTTGGGGTAGGGGTCGCTCTTTTTTTT
>NW_011888847.1:3152431-3168439 GCF_000151845.1 Pteropus vampyrus | reverse complement strand
GAGAGAAGGAACGGATATGGAAAGGGAGATAAGTGGTCCAGAGAGAGGAAGCTGCATGTTCAAAGGCCCTGAGGTTGGAAAGGACTTGATGTGCTTAAGATGGGCAAGAAAAAGTAGGACAGGCGTGTCTCAGAATAGAGGATGGCTCTTTAAATGAAATACATTCAGCTTTATGAAAAACTCAGAATAATGTCTGTCTTTCTGTCTTCTTTCCTTTCTCCCTGGCCTAGAAAAAGATTTTCTTGGCCCAGCACCGCTAAGTCTATTAAGGAAGTCATGTCCTTTCCATGTAAGGAGTTAGACTTAGCAGATCTTCCCTGATTCAGGGGATGGGTCTTGAGCCTGTCGAGGCTGTCCTGGAATCTCTTGGTGTTCTTAGAATCTAATTTCTCTGTCCCTCAGAACCAAAGCAGACCCAAGGCATTGGCCACTGGCCTGAGAGTATTAATAACTGTCATGTATGTGATTAAGCAGGTGCAGCCTTGTGGTCTGGGAGTTTGGGCTGAGTGGACAACCACAGGACAGCTCACCTCTTGGCCTCAGGGTTTCCAGCATTTGCAGGTTCCTCCCCAGGCTTCGTTGTTTTCCCTGAAACAGGCTGGAATTGTTCCCCTGCAGAAAATGAGACTGGGCTTCACAGAGCTTTTCCTCAGGCAAATGACTGAAAGCTTTGAAGTGAATGAATGTTCATTCACTTAACAAATATTTTTTAGCGCTGACTCTATGCAGCTGTGTGTGTGGCACCATCAAAAGCCTCTGGACTGTACTCTGTCATCTTTTGTTATGGACTGTCCCCAGGGTATTATTGGGCTTGTCACCTCTGCCAGGCTCAAGCTCCTGGTGGGAGGAGCTTCTCTTCTTCTGTCCTAACTCCCTCAGTGTCCAGTGCCCCTTGACATCCCAGGTAGGTGCTAGTGAATCTTAAATCATGTCACTGGACTTTTGGACCCTCAGGAAAATCAGTTAAAGGCATAATGGTTTTTCTCTCTGACCAATTTTGGCTCTTTCTTACCGAGGAAATCTCTCTCCTCCTGATTTCAGCCCCATTGTCCCTCATTGTCACAGAGCTTCTGAGGAGCAAGGGACTCTTACCATCTCTCCCAACGACTTGGCTTCTTCTGGAATTTTCTATTAGTGTCAGTCTACTGTCTCCATAGAAACAGACTAGTATATTCTAATGAGTTGAATCCCTTTCAGAAATAAATTCTGCATGGTGAAGGGATGAAGGAGGGGTAAGTGGGGAGGGGAAGACCATTTATGGATGGATTCGGAGAACCCCTTGCCTTATTTGAACCACCTTGGTCCTCACCGCCCTAGGAGGAAGGCTTTGTTAGCACCATTTTGTGGAGTAGGAAACTGAATCTTGGGAAGTAAACCTCCTTGGCCGAGGTCACTCAGCTTCTCAGTGGTAGAACCAGAGTCTGAGCCAGGGTCTGCCGTGTGTGTACACGACAACACGGTGCCTCATTTTCTCTGCTGAGCTAAGTGTTCTCACTGGTTCCTGGTGAATAATGACTTGGGGTAGGGGTCGCTCTTTTTTTTCCTAATGTGGCCCAGGTCTTCTTGTTTCTCCCCACTTCTGTCTCTTGACACTAGTTCAATTTTTCTTCCTTCTTGCCATTTCTCCTCACCACACAAACTGCCTTTCTCTGGTGACTCAATTATTTCCTCTTGCTTCTATTTTCGGGGCAGATGGGGTCTAATGGTTTGGAACAGGTTGGGCAGTGTTAGCTGAAGGAAAACTGAAGTGCACAAGGGCTGCCTTTATTGCTGGTCCTCCCTTTCTGTATCTCGCCCCATGGGCCTCTCACCTCAAAACTCCCCTGAACCTCGCCCTTCTGGGTAGAGGCCCAAAGATCTCTTTTCCCAGAGCTGTGCCCCACATTCTCAACCGAGTCCCACCTGTCGAGATCCTATTTTAGTTTTTAAGCAAGAAAGTGCCTTTTGAAGCCTGCAAACCCTTTCCCCTCCCTTCTTTCTCTGTACTCGTCATTCATTCACCCTCAGTTATTACACAAGGGCCCAGGCAGGACTAGAATCCTTGGAAAGAGTCCTTTCTCTGGCTTTCAAAGGTCAAGGCTAATGCCATGGCGACAGTCTGGCTGCCCCAACCTGTTCAAGGTCCTTGAGTGACGGATGGGGCTCCCACTGTGTCTGCCTCGCAGTACAGGCTTGGCCCAGATGAGGATGAGGTAACTGCTGAAGAAGGAGGAGCTTAATCCTTTTATTTGTCACTCAGAGTGCAGCTTCTCTGGCTTCCAGGTTGTTTGTGTCTGTCTCATTAAATAGGAAGGAAAGCTGGACCTGTGAGTTAAGGAGCAGCATTTAGAGACCAGCCATTTTGGAATCTCTATCAATCAGTTAATCAGTCATCTATCTAACTATTCATCATCTATCTTTTTCCATATATTTATCTACACATGGGCACCTGTGTAAACATAGATACATACATATTTTGGAGCCTTTTGCTTACATAAGAAAACCTATTTTCTCCTTATGCTTTTGGGCTATCCCTAAAGCATAACTCATGCTTTGCACATATCTGCAGGTTCTATGGAGCATGAGCCCCCTCTGTCTGAGTTCTTTAATCTGTCTTGACTTCAGGAAAAGAATTTTAAGGCTTTCCTAACAGCTTGTGTTTTCAATGATAATGATAATATTTAGCCCACTGATGGAGTCTGCCGCTGATATGCATAGTCTTTTGCTTCTGCCCCTGTATTAGGGTCTCTTGAGGGTAAGAAGGCAGCCGAGGAGCCTGGTACCCACTGGCCTGGCTACTTCCGCAAACTTGTCATTAATTTTTGAGCAAATGAGAGGCAAACTGTGGAAATGGCTTCATGTGGCCATTAACTAAGAAGGTCGAGGACAGAGCAGAGAGGCCCACTGTCACCGGTTCACTGTCCCGGTGACTGGCCTTGCCCCAGGTTGTATATCTTATAGACATTAAAGGAAAGGCTCCTTTTGCATATGTAAGCAGAGATATGCCCCCTGCAGAGGCTAATAGCTGGTTGGCAATATTTCTTTCAGGGTGGTATTCATTTATTGTTTTGATAAATTTACCAAGGTTCTCAGCCTTGCAGACCAAGACTGTGAGTTTATAGGGTTCCCAAGCTCAGCACGGTTGGCATTTTGGGCCAGTTAATGCTTTGTTATGAAGGCTGCCCTGGACATTGTAGTATGATTTAGCAGTGTCTTTGGCCTCTACCCACTGGATGCCAATAGCACCTCCTCCCCTGTTGTGACAACCAAAAATGTCTCCTGACATTACCAGATGTCACTCTACAGGGCAAAACGCCCCGAGGTGAGACTCGCTAGGGGAGAACGTGAGAGAGGCTCCAGCCGTTTGGGGAGCCTGAGCAGTAACCGAGTGCTTGCAATTAATTTATAAACTCAGGGTGCCAGGTCATCAAGTTACAAGGAGAATTGAGTGTTCTGCCAATTGGGATTCTAGGGTCAGTTCACCATCCTGTTCTAGATCTGGAGGCAGGCTCTGCAGAAAGCCCATCTCTGATGCTGGAATCAGAGACAAGAAATTTAGTTCAGTGATTTCACTGTTTAATCTGGGGTTCCAAGGAACAGGAACAAGGCTGAGAATCTTGATAAATCTAGTTCTGTGAGATGTTACTGGTTGTTCCATAAAGAAATTGTTCTATGGTCAAATGAGTTTGGGAACATTGAGTTAAAAGTTAAACAGATTTCTTTACTTCAGAGCTTATCAGAGCCTTTAATTTGCTAATATGGGGTTATATCTCTCCTAATGTTGCCCAAATGTATTAAAACTTATGCAGCATCTCTTGAGACTATACTTCACAGTCTGAAGTTTGGAAAAATGGTTTAGTATCCACAGGTGGAGAAGGCCTGAGGCATCCATCCTCACCATAGGATACTCCCATCTGTGGGCAGTGATGGGCCCGGCACTGTCATTGTATGCTAGGACTTCCCTCCTCCTTAGGTCTCTGCTTGTTCTCCCCTCCCCCCAAACCTCTCCAGTCCCACCTCAGCCTCCAGTTTTTCTGAGATTGTGTTGGTGTTTAATCTGATCGAGATCTTGTCTAAGTGATTGACTTTGCTTATATTAGCACTGATTCATTTTTGTGTTGATCTTACTGTTTTATTTACAGAGGGCAAACTATATTTCTAATTATTAAGGTTTGTTTTCTTCAGGAGGATATCAGGGTAGGAGAAGTGTAGGAAGGTGCCGTATGTTAAGGATACAAGCCACCAAAGCTGGGAGCAACCACTTTTCTATCCTTCTGGAGAGTTGAGGTAAAGCGAAATGGACACACTATCATTTAAACCTGCTGTTTGGTGAGAGAACTAACTACCTGGGAGGTCCGAAGATCTGGTATTCCTCTTAGGGATCTGAGGATACTCCAGAGACCCCCTACGAACTGCTTGGGGAGAAACACTAGGGGCCCTCTTATATAAGTGAGTGAGAAGCTTACGACCTTGAAAGGTACCAGGATATTAAGATGATAAAATTCATGTCTGAGATAGAAATCTATGGTATTTGAGTGAACGGATTCTTAGGTATGTCCCTGCCCACTAAATGCCAATGATTCTTGCTCACTAAAAGCCAGTAGCCCTCTTTGCCCACACTCATTTACAAACGTTCTCTTATGAGGGCATACTGTCCCCTAGTGAGACCAAAACTTTATGTATTGATTCATGCATCATTCATTTATTTACCAAATAAATGCACATGATAGTTAAGGTAATTTCTGCCTGTCAACATAGTTGGGAAGATTGATCTGTCTCCTGCTTGCCAGCACCATGCTTGGCACTTAGGATTATTATAGCAGTTTGTTCTCAGAAAACTCCTGAACTAGGTGGTGTTGGAAGAGCAGGTTTCTGCCTACTCTATGTTTTAGAAACAAGGAAACTGAGGCTCTGTAACTTGCCCAAGGTCGGCCAGCTAGTTAAGAGGCAAAGCAAGGATTCAGACCCATTTTTACAGTTCCATGTTGCCTTGGGGAAGCAAGACACACCCAAAGGGAAAGTTAATAACAACAGAAGTTGCATAACCCAGGACAATAATGCAGTGGATGTGTCATAGGGCAGTGTATGATGCAATGCTAGGTGACATAGAAAAACTAGTTTTCAGGGGAGATCAGAAGATTGAGTTCTCAGAGAGCTGGGTCATCAGGAAGATTTAGTGGAGGAGGTGGGGCTTGAAGGAGAGCCTGAAGGTAGGGTCTGATTGGCAGGAAACAGCAGAGTTGTTCAGATTTAGTTTCTAAAGGAAAAGAAGGGATGCGAGCATCTTTCATTCTTCTGAACTAGTGATTCTCAAACTTTTGGGTCTCAAAACCAAAATTTGAATTATTTAAATATTGAAGACTCCAGAGGGTTTTTGTTTATGTGAGCCATATCTATCAATATTTACCATGTTAAAATGAAAACTGATACATTTTAAAATTAATTAAAAATAAACCAATTACATATTAACATAAGAGCATATTTTTGTGAAATGTGATTACATTTTCCAAAACAAAAATCTTAGAAGCATGGCATTATTTTATAGTTTTGCCAATCCCTTTAATGTCCGGCTTAATAGAAGTCAGCTGGGTTCTTCTATCTGCTTCTGTATTCAGTCTGTTGCATAGCACACGTCATATAGTTCCTAGAAACTTCGCTGTACACTCCGGAGAGTGTAAGAGACCAAAAACATGTGTTTGTATTATTATGAAAATAATTTCGACCCTGCAGACCTACTGAAAAGGCCTAAGGGACCCCTAGAGGTCCCCGGACCACACTTCGGGAATCACTGCTGTGACCCAGTAGAACTTAAACGTAGGCAGAAGAGGATGCCGAACTTGGGATGATGGCTTGGGCGGGTCTTCCTTGAGAAACGGGAAGAAGAAAGAAAGCAGATGAGACATCCTTTTACTTCTTGGAACGTTCGCGTGGTCTTGAGTCTGAGTGGACTAACCAGGTGTGATTCAGTGGCGGTGACAGAGTTGGCCTGTTCCATATCGCGTTCTAATCTCATGTCCTGTGTGTAACAAAGACACCTCGTGGCTCTGCTCATAGAAACCCAGGAATGCATTGTTGTAGGCTAGAAGGTAAGTTAATAGCATATGCTCCATTTGCTGACAGTGGGAAACAAATGGAGTATGAGAGGCCACTTCTTCCCTCTCGGAGCTTTTAGTCCACATGGTTTACACATGTGGTTGTTCAGCCCTCCAGATTCTTGTTATAAAAGCTGTGAATCCTCTGTGTTAAAATATGGAATGGGGGTAGAGAGGCCCTTGTGAGCCCAGAATCCAGTTCACATGTGTTTCCAAGGTGGTGATTAGAGAGTGCCTGCAACGAGCCCAGGAATCTTCCACGGCCTGAGGTGTAAGTGTTAATTTTCAACACAGATGGGCTTCTGGGCTTCTGGGCTCTAGGTTAAGTATGTGCTGCTTGTTGCTCTTCACTGAGAAGGTAATGTCCTTTTTCCAAGCGAGTATGCCTTGCGGATGGTCATGATTCACCATTCACTCTGCCCGCTGTGGATTTTCTGCCACTCAGGACAGCTCACTGGTTTTGAATTTAATATTCTAACACATGTTCTTTTAATTTCTTCATGCTGTGATGATATGGCCTGCTCTTACACTCTTTAGGAGATCCTGCTTTTAGTTCTTGTTTTTGAGTAGCTTAAATAGTCTCAAATCTCCAATTAGCACGGCCTGGCTTCAGATTCTGGACAGGGTGTTGGAGTCTCCGCTGTATAGTTTTGATTCTATATTCTTTTGAAAGATATATTTTTCTTATACAAAATATTGATAGTTTAAGGAATCGATATGCCCTGGGAGCCTTTGGCTTCTGACACTAAGTCTTGTGCTTTCAGCCTTCCTGTTTAGCCAATTGACATAGGGTCTTGTAGAGTGGATGAGGGTAGTGAAAGGAGATTGGAACTGAATTTCAGCGCTGACTTTGCTGTTTGTTGGTTGGATGGCCTCAGGCATGTCATTTAACCTTTCCGAGTCTTACCTTCCTCCTGGGAAACAAGAATAAGTACGTATGTGAAGGCTTAGTATTGTCAAGCTGTATCAGTTTTAAGATTCAGCCTTGGTGTTCTTATTAATAGACCTGCCATTCACTGAGCAAATTGTCTAGGCGAAGATGTATGCCTGGATGTATGGCATAGTACAGTCCCTTATCTGCCCAAGGTGAAATTCTTTATACATGACTGGGCGTAGTTAATCTTTATGAGGCCAATGGTGCAGTCTTCTCCTGAGAAGAAAATTATATGTATACTCAGAATGGTGTACTTACCTGTTTAGGCCATAGTTATTTATTCATTGTGAGCCAAGTGCAAGGTAATATGGGAGATAAAAGAAAACCGTTTGGAGGTGCTTTCATAAGTAGATATGTATTGAAGACAGAGAACAAGCAATGGCAGGAGGTTCTGTATGTTCAGTGAGCTCAGGACAGTAATTGTGAGTGGGTCTCCCTAATGGGAGAGACCAGTGAGGTGCAGTATTATCATTATCCAGGAGAATGGGGGCTTGAACTCTACCTTAAAGGATAAGAGGATTTCACTGGGAGAGAGGGCAATCCCAGTAGCTTAGAGGACTCATCCAAGCTTTTGTGTAACATCTGTTATTCCACTCGGATGTGCTGGCTGTCGTTTGAGGCCTGATGACACTGGTTTCTTGCCGTTGTAGTGGTCTTTGTCTCTTGGCTCTCCATTTTGGGCACGTATTTTCACATTGTACCAGAATTCTGGGGAGCCAAGAAGGACGCTGAGGAGGCTTAAGTCCTCACTGGTTTAAACTAGGCTGAGGGCGGTGGTGTCTTGTGCGAACACCATGTTTCACTCTATGTTTAAGTGTAATTTATAGAGTGTGACTTCAGTTCTTTCTGAAAGCCTTTTGTGGCCCATCAAGTAAGTAAGATGACAGGTGAGGAGCTGTTCTATATAAATGAAAGGTACTATCAGTTTTGACTTCTAAGGGCAAAGATTTCAAGGTTAGAGCAAGGAGAAATCTCTTCCTCCTGATTTTAAGTGAAACTTTAATAAGACCCTAATTGTCTGCCTGGTATCTAGATGGCCAGAAACTTTTCTGAAGTCTGGTCTAGCAAACCAAAGAATAACAAACAATATGAGCAATGTCAGTTGTGGTTAACCACCCCTTTCCCCACCACCACCCCTCCCCCAACCTTCCCACACCCAAACACTCTTACTCTTCACATAATCCTGTTGTGCATGTAGCTTCTTTGGTGATGGTGAATGTGCTACTGAGTGTCGTTATGTTACAATTATAATAACCGCATTACATTTTAGTCTTTACCTCTTAGTCACAGACTTCTAGAACATCCGAGCTAGAAGGAATCTTAATTATAAGCCCCTTGTTTTATGAATTGGGGAACTGAAAACCCAGGTCGCCTGACTCAAGTCTAAGTCTCTGTTCACCAGTTCATGTTTTTTTTCAGTATCTCAGGAAATAATAACAACAACTACCACTTATAGAGGCCCCATGTTACGTGCTTTTTGCACATCACGTCCTTTATTTCTTGTAATGACTGTTTGAGGGAGGCATTATTTTCATCCCTCCTGTAAGGTTAGAGAGGTTGAGCAGTGTGGTTAGAGTCAGATGTTAATAAGTAATGGTGCGGAGATTGAACTGAGAACGGAGTGACTCCAGAGCACTGGTTCTGAACCATTAAGCTGTGCCGCACTGTGTTTGCCAAGTTAGGCTTTCTCCCTGCTCTCATTCCCCCCCACCCCCACTTTCACCCCTTTCTCCTTTCTCCTCTCTCATTAGGAGCCTCTCTCTTGTACTATGTTACAAAGGTAGGATTCTGACCATGATGACTCGGGAGCCTGGGCTTCTTCCCTTGGTGCCTTTTCTGTGGTACAGAATCTTTATCCTGAGAATGTAAAGGGTCTGATACTGTGTCACTGATACCAAGGGTCCTTGGTGGCTTAATTTAGGCAGTCAGGGCAGCGGAGGGCATAATGCAGTTCCTTCTTTCGTTGGCTTATGGGAGACTGAGAAAGAGGGTGGAGAAAAAGTGGATGGAAGACTCCATGAAACTCATCCTCAACTCAAGCATATGCCTTCTTAGTGGGGGTCAGTCGCATCATCTTTATTGTCAGAGTATGTCCCCAGTGTGGACAGTCGTGTCCATGCAGTTGTGGTGCCAGGCTAGCTGAGGGCTTCTGTCTGCATATGCATCTGTGTCTCTCCCTTTCACGCCCTTCTCTCTTTTTCTTCTCCCCTTCCTGATGCGGTGGCCTGAAGGCTGTTACTCAGACCCTGTGAGGCTATGATCACTGATTTCTGGTTTATGTGAAGTCTTACATGGCATCGAAGGGATCTGCATACTCAGGAATGCAGCTGTTTTTGAATCTGTGCTAGGGATTCTGAGCTGTGTCGGAGCCTTCATTCTCCATGCGGGCTTGTTTTTCAAATTCAAATAGAAAATATTCCAAGGGACTTTGGTAGTCTCACTGATCAGGCTGCATGCTGACTGATGTAGGCCAGAGTAGGGGCTGAGGGATGCTCTGTTCATCCTTTACAGGAGAAAGACTGATACCTTCAACTCATCCCCAAGGGGAGCAGACTTGGCAATGGCTTAGGAACCCACCAGACTGAAAGTAGGGTTCTAGACCCATCTGGACTCTGCTGAGAGAAATAGATCACTATGGAGAAGATCTTTGGTCATGGGCGCATTTTGTACTTTTTAAAAAGATATAGGGTCTTAATTTTATAATTCAAAAGACTGACAAGAATGCATGCTTTTGAGTTCCTTTGTTAACCTCGGTTTAGAAAAGAGGAAGATAAGTGAAAACCACACATCAGGAGAACGGCACTGGGGGTACAGTCATGCTGCCGAGGACACGGAGCCTGAAGAGCCGTTGGGGGCTTAACAGAGCACAACACATTTTTAACTGTCAAGCGCTTTCATTGCTAGCAGTTTGTTTTCTGTGTCTTAAAGATACTTCTCTCAAGGAATAGTTTGCATTAGGAAAAAGAAACTTTGTGTTTCTGCCCAGCAGATCATAGGAGACAGAGAGCTATTATTTGTAAAATATTTTAAAAATAAATTTTTACATTCATGAAACATGAAAATAATATTTCCCTGATTTACCTGAAAGGGACCCAAGTCTCATTTGGTGTGAAACAGCACGTGGAGGCTATTAATGAAAATCTTGAGGTGAAGGAAATAGGAATGTGGAAAATAGTGAAAGTTTAGCTGCTTTCAAACCAGAGAGAATTCTCAGGCATAAGGCAATTGCTGGAGACTAGTAAAGATAGGTTTTAAGGCCAGTTGACGGTTGTGATTAGTTAACATTCACCTTTGCTTATAGAGAAGGGGATGGTTATTATAGCTACTGTCAGGTGAGCAAGGGATGGTGATTTCCTGTGGTTTAAGAATGGAGACAACTTGCTGAAGAGTTTGCCTGACTTTCATAACTCAGCCTCTTGGGCCCAGCGTGTTCACCTAGAGGGAGCAGCCCCGTCCCCTGTGGCGTTCTGGTCAATATTTTAGGACCATTAGTTCTATGGCTTATGTGGGCCTGATCTATCAATGTGTGGCCTGGGAGAGATACTCAAGGGGATGGGGAACTGGAGTATTACTAGAGTAATAAACATCTGTCTGGAGATTTTTCATTAACGAGTCCCTTCCCTTAAGGGTTTCTTTTCTTTCTTTCTTTTTTTTTTTTTAATTGTGGTAAGAGCACTTAACATGAGACTACTCTCTTAACCAATTTTTAAGTGTACAAGACAGTATTATTATCTATAGGCTCAAAATATTATACGGCGGATCTCTAGAACTTGCTCAACCTGCATAATCGAAACTCTGTACACACTGAACAGCAGCTCCCCAATTCCCCCTCCCCTCAGGCCTGGCAACCACCATTCCACTTTCTGTTTCTATGAGTTTGACTATTTTAGAGACCGCATATAAGTGAAATTGTACAGAATTTGCCCTTCTGTGACTGGCTTGTTTCATTTAGTATAGTGTCCTCCAGGTTCATCTTTGTTGTACATATGGCAGAATTTCCTTCTTTTTTAAGGCCAAATAATATTCCATTGTATGTATGTATCACATTTTCTTTACCTGTTCTTCTGTTGATGGACATTTGGACTGTTTCCATATCTTAGCTATCGGGAGTAATCAAGTTTTCCTTCCTTAGTTCTCACATTCGTTTTATTGATGAGAGAGACTCAGAGATGTTAAATGTCTTGATTATGGGGTAGTAACTGGGAGACCTAAGCCTAAAAATCCAAGGTCTTCTGAGCTCTTGGATTTTTCTATTAAGCAGGCTGCTATCTGTGATGCAAATTAAGCATTAGAGACGATCCCCCATTCCAAAGAGGGTCTGTCCTGCCTTCCACCACAGTCCTTGAAATTCCACTTTTAGAAAGTCTTTTCTATAACTTAAACCTTTTAATGACTGGGTTAAAATACAGATGTTCTAGAGAAGGATCACACTGTTTTGTCAGTCATTTGAACATTTTTATAAATGAAATTTTTGAGAGTGTTACCTGCGACAAACTGTCATTAGAGGGGAAGAGAGAATATGGGGGTCCTAGACATCCCAGCGTAGACAGAGGGCTCCACATGGGGCGGCTGAGGACAGATATGTCTCAGAAATTCGAGTTTTTCCATGGATGAGCCCCCAATGCCATTGCAAGTACATTCTACCCAGAATCACATGTCAAAAATCTTTGGATATTTGAGGTTCTTTGTATATTGATATCAACTCACAAGACAGCCTTGTGCTTCAGAGTACCTGTCATACAACCAAGAGATTACTGAATAATCAAATGCACTGTTCTTGGCCATTACCCATGTTATTTAGGCATTGTGTTCCTCCGTGGGAATGTGTTCAGTGTTGGAAGTGAGCAAATGTCTGTAGGACAACAGCAGCTTTATAGTGAAGCTGGGGAGTCAGGCGAACTGGAGGGGAGATGAGGTGCCCTGGTCTAAACACTCTCTACCTTCCTGGGAGCAGCAGGACTTCTGGCTTGGGCCTCTAGTGCATGTCGAAATGATCCCTGACCTGGAGTGTTTTGGTTGGTGGTGTGATACACGGACCCCCTACAAGCTTGAAGCACCCATTCTCCCACCTGCTGAGGGTGGAGACTGCTGTGACTGTGAGCACAGTCACAGCAGTCTCCTCTCCCCAGGTGATGGCCCTCAGCTGAAGAGAACTTTTTCGCCCAAGGTCATGTGCCTCTGTGGGAGTAGCCTGCATGGAATGACTGGCGTGTGGGGAATAAAAAGACCCCAATCCCTTACTGGGACAACTCTGAAAGGTCATCCTCCCTGTAGAGTTCCCCTTAGGATTGGATAAGACCTTTGTGGCTGCATCATGTCCAGCTTCTCCCTCTGCCCCATCTGACTTCCACCACTCCTTCTGCAGGGGTGGGTGCTGAAAGCAGAACCCAGTAAACCTCTGCACACATCTTCATCTCAGAACTGGCTTTCCAAGAGCCCAACCTGTGACACTAGGCCAGGGCAGCCTCTGGAGGAAACAATAGCCATGTGAGCAATCCCTTGGAGTCCTAGGGACAGATGTGACTGCAACACTGTGAGATGGTTTGAGGTCAATGACAGGGCTGTCTGCCATATCTCTCACCATCAGATGTTTATATCTTTGAGTTAAAGCTTGCCATCCTTCCTGCAGCCTCCCCTTCAGGCTCTTTGCATTTCTCAGAGACTGTCACCTCAATGCGAATAACTATCTCAGAGCCATTCAGTTCCTAAAAAGAGCAATCTAAAGACATGAAGACATAAAGAAGCTGTAAGACATGTGAGGCAGTACAGTTTGGAGCTAAAGACAGAAACTTTGGATCAAACTTTACTTGGGGTTGCCACCCGCTCCCCATGTGTTAGTTTTGGTGACCATGGACAAGTCATTTAATGTCTCCCAGTGCCCCAGTTTTGTCATCTGTGAAATGGGGTTAATAATGGTGCCTACCACATAAAGTCGTTTGGCAGATTGAGTGAAGTAGTGCCTCTAAAGCAATAACAGGGTGCCTGGTACATACCTATGTAAGTGCTGGTTCTTAGCAGATTAATAGGAAGGGACAAGAGCTCAGGGGAGATGGAAAGTAGCAGAAAAGTCAGGTGTTGGAGGCATCAAAGAGAAAATAACTCTTAGAACATGAACTTTTTCTGCATTTTGTCCAGAGATGCACATGGAAATGAATGAGGAAGGCAGGCCGGACCCTGATCTTGGGGAACATGGAGGCAAGGAAAAGAGATGCTACTCATAAGGGCCAGGGCTTGGATTCTGGTGTTAGGGTTTAGGGGGCAGAGAAGGAGACTAACACTAAATGGGTACCTGCTGTGTGCTGGGTGCTGCGCTAAGTCGTTTCATGTACTGTTTCATTTATTCTTTACCATATCCATTTGACATATGCACTTTCATTTCTGTGTCATAGATGGGAAACTAAGGTTGTGAAAGTTAAGTCACTTTTCCAGGGTTCGAGAGCTATTACGTGATAGGCAGGGCTGAAAGGCGGGTCTGTGTGACAACACGGCCCATGTTCCTGTGGCTAGATCATATTCCTTAAAGCACTGTGCTTCAGTACTGTCATGCGTCAGGGCTGGAGGGGCATGGGAAGAAATCAGTTGCCTACATATAAATTAATCTGTTAGGCAAATCAGACAGGTCACCACTTCCAGGAAGCCTTCCATGAGTTCCCCTGCCCTGGAGTTTGCCCCTTGCTCTGACTTCTCTGACACTGTCTGCATCTCCATCAATTTTAGGGCTCCTCTCACTTCCTAGTAGATGTTGTGGTTACATTTGGGGCCATTCTCACTCCTGTTACACAGTCAATTTCTAGAAAACAGAAAAGGCTGAACTTCTTTCCTTCTCTTATCCTGTACATTGCTTGTCTCCAAGTATCCTCCAGTAGGTGTGCAGGAAGTTTTATGGAAAGAATGAAGGAGTAGGAACACTAGAGAGTGGTGGATAAGTGACTAGATCCTGCAACCTCAGACGCTTTAGAAATACAATGGAGATAAGGATCATTTTGGAGAAGGTGGTCAGGGGAGATTTCCTAAGGAGGTGAGGCCCAAAGCCAGATTTCGGGGAATGGGAACGATTGGGGATTAGGTAGGGCAGAGGGAGGAGGGTCACAGTCATTCTGAAGGGGAGAGAGATAGCTGTCATCTTCGGGGGGGTGGGGCAGATAGTTGTCAGTTGTGTGTACCCTTTCATTCTGTGTGCCGAGGGCCAAACCTGGTGACCAGTGTCACTCCTGAAGCACAGGGAGCTGGACAGTTCCTAAGGGAGTGTGGATATGCCAGCTTTGCCAATGTGAGACCAAATGCTCCTCCTACGCAGCTGTCTTCAAAATGAAAGCCTGATGAGAGGTGGGTGAGCAAGCGAGCATGAATTACCCCTGGCCCACGTCTTGGCTCGCTTACAGGCTGACTGCTTGCTTGAGCTTTCTCTCATCTTTTAGATAAATCGGGAACTCCCAAATACTCCTCGTGGAATTGTCTCCCTTTCCTACCCTGCCTGGAGCCTGGTGGAATCAGGCTCAGAATATGTGGAACATTCTGTGTTCTTCCTCAGAACACTCGTATATATATCACCTGTCCACCCAGGAGGCAGAGCAGGAAGCAGTGTGTCCATCCACACAGCTGGCAATGGAGGCCCAAAACGGAGGCTGATTTGCCCAAGGCCCATGGCTCTTCCCCTTGGCTTCCTGGTGGAGTCCTACTGGTTCTTCCTCTGATCTCCTGGCTCCTTTTCTGCTTTCAGAGGCATCTCTCCTTTCATCCCTGACATGTAGATGTTTCCCAGTGTCTGCCATTACTGGATCTTCTTCTCCCTTGGAGCCATAAGATACACAGAAAGTCAGGGTTGGAAGAGTCAAGTCCAGCCAGGTGCCCTCTGCCGATTCCTCCCACCACCCTCTCTCTCGGAGGTCCTCCACGCTCTGCTCAGAGTCCCCATCTGCCTCACAGTTTTTCCTTCCCTTGTTCTGGATCCCAAGACTTACTCTGTCTGCTAAGTTGTTTACACTTCCAAATGCTTCTTGAACATCTCAGCCTGAATATTATTACCCCAGCATCCCAAATTCAACAAATCCAGAATGAACTTAATATGCCTCTCCTAACCTCAGCTTCCTTTCTTGACAATAACACACCTCTCTGTTCTTTCGACGTCCATGGCTGGCCCCCTCTGTATCATTCCTTTCCCCCTTGTCCTCGGTACTTCCTTGCAAGTGCTTACTGTTGTTTCCTGACAGCCTCTCGTACCACACTCCCCCTTTCTGCAGTCCTGGCGCAGGCGCCTGTAACTTGTTGCCCAGACTCCTGTGGTTTCCTCTTACCTGGCCTCCCCGCTGCCAACTGCGCTCATGTTCAGGTTCAGCCTACACGTTATTACCAGATTTATAGTTTTAATTATATTAATTAAAATCATTAATTGACACAGTTTTAATTATGTTATTTTCCTGCTCAAATCTTTGAGGGTTTTCTCTTTGCTTTGGAATCGAAGAATGACTTCTGGCCTAGCAGCAGACTCCTCTCTCGTATTTACTCAGTCTTTCCGACTCAATTCCTTCACCTGTCGATTAACTACACTTTGACCAAAGGGCTTATTTGCTGTTTTCTGAATGAGCTCATTATTGTCTCCCTTTGCTTCTGCCTTGCCTTACCCTGCATGCCCTTCCCTTTCTTCTCCACCGTTTGGAATCTCATCCATTCTCAAATAACGCATTTTTAAGGATCTACTGATTTTCCCAACCAAATGTGTTTTCTCTTTCCTTCGAATTGCCTTTATGATAGAGATTATATCTTATTAACCCTTATATAACTACAGGTCCTAGCCTTATACTTTGTTCCCAGTAAGTATTGGCTGAACTGTACTGGATATGAGCATCTCGGGAAGAGCCAGCATGAGTTTCTCAGAAGGCCAGCTAATGCTGTAAAGTCTTAGATGTTTGTTGTCATATGTGGCATAACAAATGCTTGGCCTCTGGCCTTAGAGTTATGGGAAATTAAGATGTGATAGCTCTTAAAGGTGCAGGATTGGGAATC
>NW_011888847.1:3138294-3151486 GCF_000151845.1 Pteropus vampyrus | reverse complement strand
TATAAATTATACCTTAATAAAAACAACAAAAATTCTTGATCTTAGATCCTATTCAGGCCCAAGTAACAATGGATTTGCATTTTAATGAGCATCAGAACTTTAGGCTGTGATAAAGTTAGTAGCTTTGAGATACTATCATCATCTAATATCAAGAATAAAAAACCACAAAGATTTACAGTCATTCAAAAATACTTAGTCTCATTCCCTGGGAAGTGAACCTTCTACTGCGTCAGCTGCTTCTGCTGTTGCAGTCCGACCTGAGCAGTGAAGCTGTGTCCGGCTCCCCTCCCTTGGGCTGAGTCAGGGGTCGGGGGTCGGTGCTCCTCCTCCTCTGCCACCCGATGCATTCTTTAGGACCCACTGGGATTCCCCTTTCTCCCTTCGCATTGCAGGTCTTCCTCATCCAGCCTTTATGTCCTTGGCTCCGGGAGTCTCCCCAGGGACCGTCTTTTCTGTCTTTTTCATGTAGTCTCTGTGCTCCCTGTTCCCTCAAATGCCTTCCCAGTCACTTCTCGCTCATTTCATGACAATGTGGGCATTTTCCTTTTTCATTCCTGTCTGACTTCTGCACCCCTAAATGTTTTGATTTCTCCCTGCCCCACCCTGATTCTCATCTCATACCACACTTGTTCAAAGATACAGCACGATAAAGAGATACTGCATAATATACACAGTGATTTCTGAAGTTTGAGTAGCCTTCTGCTCAATGAAAGTCTCTACTGACAGGGAAATAATAAATACTTTCAATCGTAAATATCTACCACTTTTTTTGATTTAAAACATCTGATTAAATATACGTGCATATTATACATATGCCGCAAACATTTTAATTGTTTTCTGAACTAACTCTCTTGAAAAAAAATATTGCTCACCAATTGCTGGAAGTAAAATAGGTAACACTCTGGTGGTACATCGAGGAGTTAGGAAGCTGGCTTCAGCAATCCCAGAGAGGATCGCCTCTCTCTGTGCCTGCAGAGGAGCCATCAATTAAGGAAGCAGGTTTGCGCTAAGCTGCAGGTAAGACTGGTCTCAGACAGATCGTGTATGTTCACCACCTAGAGGATACTTTCGGTACATTGAAAAATCAGATTGAACAACCCTACTTGTAATAAAACTCACGAGAAACATTTCCTGGTGGTGGTTTATAGTTTGTTTTTAGCCTACACAGGTCTGACACTTTCTGGCTTTAAGTTTTAGGGAAACACCCCATCTGTTTTGGGGACAGCCCGAGTGCCATCCCCTTGAGCCCACTGGGAATGAAGGGCAGGGTCTGCTGGGGCAGATCGCACCAGAAGAATGGGGCTTGGCTTTGGCAAAGAGAGTACAAGGGCTCCTCTGGGGAAAGCCAGCACTGCCCTGGTTGAAGGAGGCCTGCTCTCCTGCTCTGACCTGGTCCCCAGCCAGGGTCCACCCATCAGGTCACAGATCTTGCCAGCCCAACTCAGCCCAGCCTAGCAGATGGGCATGTGCCTGTTTTGGGCCTGTGCCCGGGCTGAATGGCACTGTTGACAGGCTGCGGGCTGTGGTCTCGAAGGGCAGGTTCAGGAGGGAGCTCGATGCTAATACAGCCTGTGCTGGATTACCTGGGAAGGCCGCCAGCACAACAGCCACTGCAGCCAGAGAAATACAACAGGGTTCTGCTGCTGCAAAGTCCTCTCGGTGGGCCTCGGGAGAGGCCATGGGATGCGAGGGTCTCCCAGTGAATCCCCTGTAATGCTTGTTAGCTGCTCAACCTCTGACGGCACTGCAATGCATGCCTATGCTGTAGTGATGTTGGAAAGACAGGCTGCGGTTGGACTGCAGAGGACTTGTGAGTTTGTTCCTCTTTCCAGGTGCTCTCCACCTCCTCCCAGCAATGGAAGAAGTCTTTATTCTGACCAGATGTGCCCTAAGGCTGTGATAGACAGCCTTCTGGACCTGCCTCCTTGAGGGAGATATAAACTCAGGTGCTACAGAAAGTCTGAGGCAGGGAGGAGACTGCCAGCTGGCACCTGGGGACACAGCCAAGGCTCTCCTAGTCTCTAATAAGCAGCCTCAGAATTATCCATGAAAGGGAGCAGAGGACAACAGCCTACGTATACTCCTTTTTTTCCTTATCCACACTGACCAGGTTAAATCTCTAAGAATCAGAATAAAGAATCAGCCAAGGACAACTTCATGGAAGTCTTTCTCCTCTCCTGCTACTTCCTACCCCTCACAGACAGGTCCAGGAGCCTTCCAGGCTAAGCCGATGCTTTTCTGCCTTTGAAGTTGCTCCGGAGAATGGAACCAGGAGAAGCTAATGTCGGAAGTTAGCTCATCCCTTCCCACTGAGCCAGCTCTGGTTTATCTTTCAGATCCCGCCCTGCCTGGCTACATCTGTGTACATTTACTTATTCCTCACATCCGTATCGTGGGCGTGGGTATTCCCCCTACCCACACTGCTTTTCAAAACCCTGCCCTAAGCACGAGGTTTCTTAGATTCTGTTTAGTCCAAATAGTTTGAGCTAACACCCACATTAGCCGTCTATGAGCGCTTGATTCCGGCCCTGGTCCCTACAGATGTTCTCTTAGCTTCTGAGCCATCAAAATAGGAAGCTGGCTTGGCCAGAGACGGCCCGAGTGCCAGAATGACCTCATTGCCGGGCCCTGGTGAAGGGTGCGGAGACCTGAATGTACAGGAAGGAGCCTGACTCCTGGGAGCTAAGTTGATTGTGGATTTGGCTGTTGTTTTTTTAGATAGTGCATCTAATAAATGACGTACAGGAAAGAGGCAGATAGCCATGGGTTCAAATCTTGAACCATCACAAGCTGAGTAATCTTGGGAACTTGCTTAGTGTCTCTGAGCTTAGTTTCCTCATCTTAAGGTGACAATAATGATACCAACTGTGTTGTTTGGTATGAGAGATAATAGAGACAATGTGCATAAGTGCACAGCTCAGGATCAGAATCAGGAACATAAGAGGCTCTCAGTCAGTCAAGGGTAGTGATTGTTCTTGTAACTATCTATCAAGTGGAAAGTCTGCAGTTTTGCTTCCCAAAACATTTCCTAGAGCAGGCAATGTTTTTCTCTCAATTCTGGCCATACATTAGAATCATATGAAGTGGTTTTAAAAATTGCACTTGCCTGACTTTTCAGTTCTGGTGATTCTGATTTGGGAGTCTCATGTGATGCCACGGAATCTGTATTTTTCTAAGTTCTCCAGGTGTTCTTGATGCGCCTTCTGGTCGAACCTAAAGGACTGAACTGCCCCGAGTAGAATTTTAGACGTGCTGTAGGGTGTGGTGGGGGTATGAAGAGGGGAGGTTTGCAGGACAAGGAGGGCTACTTTCTGGGGACTCTGAGATCAATCACATCTTATAATTGCCCCTGTGTATTATTGGGAGTCCCAGAAACCATATCATGTTATACATTTTCTACCTTCCTGCAGCAATGGAGGCAGATTGTGGTAGGAAGTGGTGGGGCCAGGACACGGAGCCCTGATACACAGATGCCCCATGTCTCACTGTGCTCTGACAGGCCCTCTGCTTCTCTCTCTGCAGTGGCCCGAGATCTTGTGCCTAGAATCAGAGCCTCTGAGGTTTCCTTTCCCCATCCGCTCTGGTGTATTTAGCTTTCTCATCCCTCTGCTAAACAACTTTTCTTCCCTTCTGCCCTATCCACATCACTCACTCTGCCCCGCGGGTATCTGACCTCTGGACCTTGCTGTAATTCAAAGCTTTCTCATTCAAACTGAAAGACTCAGAGGTTTTGCTTTTCTGTGTTTATGATGTGTACAGATAACTGCCCCCAAATGGAAGTGGGTCTGGCATGAAAAAAAAATTCTAATCTCACTTGTAAATCCAGTCAACTTTGTTTCCGGTGGTTAATGGGATGCCTGTGGGGTGGAGAGTTGGCTCTGGCCAGTCTTCTTGGTTTGTCTCCCAGGGAGACCATGGATATGGACCAGCCCTTTAGAATGTCCCCAATATCTGAACAGCGACGAGATGTGGAAACCAGAACAATATCAGAGTTCTTTATGAGGATAAGAATTCCACTTTCTATATTTCAGTTTTTTTGGCATCTCATCTCTTGTCTACCTTGTCTCCATTCTCTCTAGCCCTGTATCACTGTGCTAATTTAAATAGATGGCCTAAGAGGTTATAATAGATAAAGTCACAAGCCTGAGGAATTTTACCATACTAAGATATTTTTTCTCTTTCCTAAATTAATATGTAAATCATTTTGTGCCCACATGTGAGAGTTAAAAGAAATCAGGCAGTGGAACTGAAAGAAATTAGGCAGCCATCCTAAGTATGCCTGTCTCTCCTTTCTGAGAATTTCTTTTCTTCCCCTCCACTCCCCTCTTTCTCTCTTCCTGCTTTTATTTGTATATGTAGGGAAAACCATTAGCTATATCCAGTTTTCTGGCTTCGAATACCTCCTATATGCTGATGGTTCTTAAATTTTTACTTGTATCCAAATTTCTCCTTTAAGGCTTGTATATCCACTTGCCTGGGTATCTAATAGGCTTCTCACACTCTGTATGTCCAAACCTAAGCTTCTGGTTTTTCTCCCCAAGTCTGCTCCTTCTGCAGTCTTTCTCATTCTCATATAAATGGAATTATACGGTATTTGTCTTTTTTGTCTGGCTTACTTCACTTAGAATAATATCCTCAAGGTTCACGCATGTTGTAGCCTGTGTCAGAATTTGCTTCCTTTTTAAGGCCGAATAATAGTCAATTGCATGTATATATTACATTTAGTTTATCCATTCATCTATCAAAGGATATTTGGGCTGCTTTTACCTTTTGGCTATTGTGAATAATATTACTATGAATACAGGTGTACAGATGTCTTCTAGAGACCTTTTCAATTCTTTTGTGTATGTATCCAGACCCAGAATTGCTGGCATATATATGGTAATTTTATTTTTAACTTTTTGAGGAATTGCCATACTGTTTTTCATAGTGGCTGCAACAATTTACATTTCCAGCAACAGTGCACAAGGGTTTCAATTTCTCTACATTCTTGCTAATACTTGATTGACTGATTGATTTTTTGATAGCAGCCACCATTTGCATTTCCCTAATGATTATTAGAGAGATTGAGCATCTTTTCATGTGCTTATTGACTATCTGTATATCTTCTTTGGAGAAATGTCTATTCAAGTCCTTTGCCCATTTTTAAATCAGATAGTTCCTTTTTTTGTTGTTGAGTTGTAAGAGTTCTTTATATATTCTGGATATAACCCTCCTATCAGATCCATGATTTGCAATAACTGCGTACTTTGATAAGGAGCTCATTGCTAACCATTGACCAAAGATTGTGGGAGTCTGCTCTTGAAGGCCCTGAAATGCCAGCTGGAAGGTAATTTGAAAGAATTTTTTTTTCATCCGTGGGACATGACAGGCATTTTCCATACTCGAATCTCATGTAAAACTCACAATAATCCTGGAAGGTATGCAATATCACTTCCATTTTACAGATGAAGGTTTAGAGAAGTCAAATACTCAAAGTCCTCCAGCCTTATTAGTGGCAGAACCAGAGTGTGAAGCTACCCCCCGGTTCCCCTTCCCTCCTGTGCCTTCAGTTGTGTGTGAGAGCACAGGCAAACTTCACACGTGTTGCTCATCACTCTCATTCTCTGGATTTCATTAAAGAAACCCTGTGCCTGGCAAGCAGGCTGCTGCCAGCACCCCTGACTCTGCAAAACGTGATCCTTCTCCACATTTGCATCTTTGCACCGTGACTCAAACACCTGATGTCTCTTTACCCAGCCTTCCTCGGGAGGGCACACAACTCTGGCTTTTCAAATATATCATCTCCATTGTCCTGTTACTAGCTAAGGACTTCTCAGAGCTGCTCACATGCATTAATCAATTCGATTCCACAGGAAGTTCAGCCGGGCAGGCTGGGCTTTGTGCTGGGATGGGGGGAGGGGAAGATGGTCCTACCCCGAAGGCATAGGTGCTATAGGGGCTTGACTGGGTGGCACACATAACTGGAGGGCCACACGAGATGTCGTGCCTTCTAAAGCTGAGTAAAGGGAGTAGGGCAGGCTGTCCAGGCTCCGAAACAGGGAGGGAACAGGATTTTAATGTGTTCTTGAGCCATGTTCCCTGACCCACCGTGGGTGTGTGCTCAGAAAAGCCAACCTGTTCACTGTCAGGCTGAGCAAAACATATTCAGGAAGGAAATATGCTACAAACAAATTGTACAGTGTGATCCAAAGCTAAGAGATGCCATCTTTGGATTATGCATTTTTCTAGCTCACTGGGACTTGGTTTAGTTGGAATTAAATTTCTATCACTGAGTGTCGTTGACATGTGGCTTACACCTCATGGATGCAGTTCTGCTAAAGGTCACAGACCAACCATGCCCTGCACGAACTAAGGGAAGTCATTAAGAGAGGGCCTCATCAGCCTCAAAGTGGGATTCCACAGTTCTAGAGATGGAATGACATTCATATGGTGTGAATTGCATATCTTAGCACTTATATAATTATAACCCACATAATGAGCATTTAACAAATTGGTGTTTTATGAACACAATTTCATTTAATTTTTGTAAAAATCCTATGAAGTTTAGGTACTATATTAGTGAGGCAAAGTGACTTTTCCATAGTCTCACAACTGGTAGGTGATGGAACCTAGACTTGAACATGATTCTGTTTAGTTTCTAAAGTCTTTGCTCTCAAACACTGTACTAAATCTCCTCTCTATCGCATGTCCTACCGGAAGTTAGGACATCACTTGAAAAAAGGAAGTTAATATAAATCCCTCTTACCTTTGGCCACTTAGCATTTTTCCAGAGATATTTGTGGAGGCCAAGAACCATGTAAAAGGGTGAGGATTTTTTGAAGAAAACATCTATTCTGTAATAAAGGAAACCTTACTTGTCTGTGGCCTGAGTTCTTTCAGCATGGCTGATTTTTCTAGGCTCTTAAGTCCAAGTAGCGAATAACATGTCAACTTCAACAGTTTTCTTGTTTGTACATCCAAAGGGTTGTTCTGTCTCGTTAGGGTTTTTTTTTTTTTTAATTGTGATAAAGTACATAAAACATAAAATATACATTAGTGACCTTTAGCACATTCACAGTTGCGTGCGACCATTACCACTATGTAGTTCCAGAATATTTCATCACCCCAGAGGAAGCCCTGTAGCCATTAAGCAGTCACTCCTCATCCCTCCATCCTCCAGCTCCTGGCAAACATTAATCTGCTTTCTGATTTTACCGATTTACCTATTTTGTAAAATCAGGTATATATAAATATGGAAACATATACTATGTGGCTTTGTGTGTATCCTATTAATTTTACCACTCATGGTTCCTCATTTCCACACCAACATTTGTAGCCTCACTGCCCTAGTGGGGAGCTGTGTCTTAAGTGGGGTATAGCTTTGGGATCAGAGAGACAGAGCTGGGCAAGTCATGTGATTTTTCTGAGCCAGTCAAGGTTGTTAGAGGATTAAGTGAAATGATGTAAAGCTTCTTAACCTTGGGCAAGTTATTTAATACTTCTTTACCTCGGTTTTCTTTCCTTACAAAATGGGGATATAGCAGTCCCTACAGCACGGGGCTGGTCTGAGGATTAAATGAGGTCATACATGGAAGTACATAGAACGGTGCTTGCATATAGGGTTGTTCAGTACGTATTAGTATCTCATACTTGGTTTGGTGGCATGAGTTAGAGTAGCCCTACATCATACATTGGGATAATAGTGGAGGCCCCTCAGTGGCCCACCTGCCCTCAGAGCCAGCCTAAATTTTGCTACCAGAGCAGCGCTGATCACTCACTCATCTTAGGAAACTTTTGTGACTCTACTACCAAGAGTAGAGCGTTCAGATTCTTTAACTTTGTTTAAGGTGTCTCACTTTTTCCCTTTGCAGTTTCTCTTCCCATCTGATTCCCCGTGAGCCCATCCCTGCTACCACTGGGGCCACTGTCAGTTCACAATGCCCCCTGGGCTCTCCAGCTAGTGTGCCTTTGCTCCTGCTCTTCCCTCTGTTGGGGTGACCTATTCATCGTCATCTGACAAAGCTCTGCTCATTTCTTTCCTTCAGTTTTTTCATCCATCGTAATAGTATATACATCACAGAGTTGTTTCGAGGATCATCTGACATAGTGCATGACTGAGATGATGCCTAGTAGGTAATAATATTAATGAAGATGAAAGCATGCACGTGTGGGAGACATCTGGTAATTATTTAGGATGTAGTAGTTATCTTCCTATCATATCATTATATCATTCTATTAAGACTATTTGTACACACCTGCTTTTCCAACTAGACTACAAATTCCCCAAGAATAGAGCCATATCTTATAATGTTTATATCCTACTTGTGCCTAGGTTGGACTCTGCATACAGAGTTTCCATAATTATTCATTAAATTAAATTAAAATGAGGGATCTCCTTGGTTATTCCCATCCCCTGTTTCCCTTAGGCGGGGAAGTCAGTGGTTAATGAAGTCAGAGCCAGTTGGTGAAGCAGGACGTTTGTTTGCCTTGACCTTTCAGGGCCCCAAAACACCATCTTGGAGCCCAGCATCCCTATCTAGCCAACCCAGCTCCTGGTGACCCTCTCACAGGGCTGCCCTAGCCAGGCCTCCTCTTTCTGCTTTCGACTTTTCTCTCCTTCCTCCCACACTTCAAAACTTACCCATTCTCTGTCCCATCATTTGTCCAGGTCTGTGGTAGGTAAAATGGCTAATTAGTCTGACACTGATTGATGCCAACTTGCTGAAGAGGGGCCAACAGTGCTGCAAACGAATCGTGTGACCCTTTGCAAATTCCTTCATGATTCCTACCCCGAACTGCTTTCAGATGCTGTCGCTGGAGATTGCCTGCCCCTTCATGGGCCTCCTGGCTGTCTCGTGTATGCTCCTCGTACCCCTGTCTGTCCTACACTCAGTGCTGAACGGCCTTCCCTCCTCCCCACACCCACTGAGATTGCCTCCTCCTTCCCTCCCCCATGTTTAATGAAACAAGTCAGCACTGGGACTCAGGAAAGCTGGATTTTCTTTTCCCTGTGTCCTCACTGGTCGTGAGACATTAGGGCAATCCCTTCACCTCTGAACCTAAGTGTCCTCACCTATAAATCTGAGAGTTGGTCTCAGTGATCTCTGTTATTCAGCTAAAACATTCTGTGATTTTATTAATTAAACACTGAAGCAGGGACTTGTTTTCCTGTTGTGTCCTTCCCCACTCCCATCCCCATTTCCGCACCTGCAGGCATATTATCTTCTATCTCTGCGGGTAGATAATCAGGCCACCCTGACCCCGGTGCCTCCCCCCACCTCAGTGTGCCTAGAGAAGCAGCCAGCCAGCTTGCTGCTGTCAGTGGGATTTGCTGGGTGGTTGGGATTTAGTGGGTTATGTAATCCATTTACGATCCGTTTTTAATAGAGTGTGCATCCTTTGAACTACAGATGGGGTGCCTGCTGTTTATGGGGCTCTCTGGAGCATGGACTTGGAGGGAGAGTCCTCAGGATTTATAGGACTTCCCAGGGCCCACACATTTAGTGGGGGCTGTGTCATTTTGTTTCTTCACCCTACAGCTTTGTGGTCAGGGCAGTGGCTGTAGGACAGAGTTTGTCTGAGTACGGTGTGTGCGTGTTTACTCCTCTGCTGTGTGTACAGCAGGCTCGGGCTGATGTGTGGTTCACCTAGCACCTTCAGGGGAAGGCTTATGAAAGCACAGGTGGCTGGGCCCCACCTTGGAGTTTCTGATTGAAATAGGTGTGGGGTGGTGCCTGACAATTTGCGTTACTACCAAGTTCCCAGGCGATGCTGAAGCTGGTGGTCCAGAAACCACACTTTGAGAATCAACTGCACCAAAGAATTGAAAATTTACTTCCTTTTAAGTACAAATTGAAACAAAACTAAAACATTTCTGGCCATATTTTCAGATAAAAATTACTCACTTGTATATCAGTATACTCAAAAAAAGAAGAGAGTATCTTCTTGGTACTGATAGTCATTCTTATGACTATTCATTATTGTGGTTGTTTGTAATTTGGGATCTCCGAGATCACCTTAGGTTGGCCCAAGCTGTTTGAGTTGTCGGTTTGCGTTTTACATTTTCTGACTCTTCCCTTGAGGTCAGGCTGTCAGCCTCATGCTGGCTGGTATGCCTGTAGCATATTACCCTGCCCGAAGTTTTTAAAACAACTTTCTTATTAAAACGTTCACACCTATGAAAGTCATGTGAGTAGAACAATGTACTCCCAGATACTCATCATCTAGATTTTTAACATTTTTGCTTCATTTCGCAGAAGTATTCTAAAGCCAATCCCAGACATCATAACATTCCCCTCCCAAATATTTCCGACTGCATCTCTAAAAAATAAAGACATTTCTTGCATAACCACAAGACCATTCCCACAACTGAGAAATCCAGCAGTAATTCTTCAGTCTCATCTGAGACTTAAACCATGTTCAGATTCCCCCAGTTGTTCAAAAGAATCTTCCTAGTTGAACTAGGATACAGAAATGATCCATGCCTTCCTCACCTTTGAATTTGCTACCTTGGGAGTCAGGGGATCTGCAGTGTGTTGAGGATGGACAGTTGCTGCTAGGTATGCAAAGCCGATAAAGTGCATCTAAAGCAGGGAAAGCAGGTTTTGAGTTAGGGTCTGTGAGAAGAGTGTGATTCTGATGCAAGGGCTTAGAGACTCTCTGTTGCCTGTGCAGATGCTTTTACTTTTTTCTCTTTTCTTTGATCTGCTGAGGCAAGGAGACCAGGCGTGTGACTTCTAGATCAGTGAGTTGCTTTCATGTGGGAGTATGTATCTGCTAGAATATGTTTATAAAGCAGCTAAGTTGCCCAGGGTTGGAAAAAGGAGTTCTTGGCCCCGAGGACTTTTGGCTGTGGGTGTTCCAGAGTGTCTGAGACGTGTGTTTTTTTTGTCCACAGGCTTTCCTGTCTCCCTCTGTTAGTAATCCAGCCTCCATCCAGGCTTTGCAGAGGGAAAATATTCCTTCGAGCTCCAGGCTTTGAGAGCTCACACACACACCTAGTCCCCTTGGGTGGCCCAGTTTCCTGCCTTAAGTATGATAAATAAATATTGATGTGCTGTGCCCGGCCCCCTCACAGCCCTGCCGCCGTGCTCATCCTTCACGTAGGTGTTGCAAACATGTTACAGGCTTCTAATTTAGCTTCCCCATCCCAATCAGAGGTCCCTTGCTGCAATTTAAATGCCACAGTGTACCCGTAGCTGGGGCTGACGTGGATTGGAAAGCAAAGCCGTCCTGCGTCACGCAGCATCAGCTGTACTGCCATATGGCCCACAACACGGTGCTAAGGGGGCTGCCAACTTCGAGCTGGGCTGAGGATGCAATCACAAGGCTGCCAGGAGGGAAGGACTTTTCTGGACAGGGACCTGATTGTCAGGGACTTCCGGGGGGGGTGGGGCGGGGAGGAGGTTTTGACTAATAGTTCAAGGTTGGGAAGCAGCAGTGCTAACCCACGGAGATGACTTGAGTGATCTGGCAAAGAGGGCCTGGAGGAAAGGGCAGTGTGCTTAGCTAATTGCCTGATTTCAGCCTAGTGCAGTCTCCTGTGCTGCCTCCCTGACCCCTTGACAGCCCGCTTTGTGCATCTGTTGTGGTTTCCAGCATGCTCCGTCAGGGGCACCAACCACAGTAGATTATAACAGGCTATCACCTTGTCCTTATCCTTCTCTGGACTGGAAGATCCGCAGGGATCATTGACCATCTTGCTGTTTGGCACACAGTGACACTTAATAAATATGCAGCAAATATATTATTGCAGACCAGGACAATGGAGGGAAGGGATGTGTCTCTGTTGCGAATTAGGTTAAGCACAAAGTACAGAAACAAATCTGAGTTGGTCCTGAATGTCATAGGCCACCTAACCTGCCCAGGAAATGGGGCTTCATTCTAAAGTGGCTACCAATGGCTCCTCTTTTGCTGAGAAACTCTTCTCAACATCTTGTTCCTCACCTTTTGCTGCCTGGCAAACCCCAAATATATTTAGCCCAGATTTCTAAATTACAAGGCCATTGAGAAATATTTCAGCTGTAACCACATCTCGTTCTTGCTCTAGACTTCATGATGTATGAGGGCAGCATTTACCCTTGGTTTCTCGTTCCATTGCCTTTAGCCCTGGCACTGTAGGTTACAAATACCAGCAGGGACTCAAATCTAGTTGCCCAATGAAATAAAAGGCTGCCGTGTTATATGAGTGATGAAGAAATGGCTCAGACAGTGGTTCTTTTTGAGTTCAGAGGAGAGAGAGCACCCTGGATGCTGATGAGTGTATAAAAAAGGCATGGCTAATTAGTTTGGAACCACTGGCTTCTGGGTGTTTACTAGACACACACTGAACTGCCAAGAGCTGTATAGACTGACCACAGGGAAGGGTGGCTTCAAAATTCTTAAAACATGATGCTTACTCCAGTTCCTAGTGAGGCTGATGGGGATGAGTCTGCTTAAGACAGAGATAAACATTTGCTTATCAGACGGAAATCCGCCCTATTTTCTAAGTTCTTGGACTTCAAAAGAACATGTCCACAAACAGCAGATAATGGAGGAGGGAGGAAGAAGAGGATTAAGTGGCTCTTGCCTGCAGGCTCTGGTGGGTTAGCTAGAAAAGAAACACAGGGATGGGTTAGAAAAGATGGAAATGTGCAAAGTTTCAGACTTAGAAAAATAGTGATTGTAAGTTGCTTTGGAAAATAGTTTGGCAGCTTCCTAAATTAAACGTAAACCTAGCATGTGATCCAGCCATTGCATTCCTAGGTATTTACTCAAGACAAATGAATGCATATGTCCATACAAAGTATTATACATGTTCATAGCAGCTTTATTTGTAATAGCCAGAAACTGGAAAGAATGCAAATGTCCATCAAAAGATGAATGGATAAACGATTGTGGTATGTCCATGTAATGGAATACTACTTAGCGATAAAGAATGAATAGGTGAATCTCAAAATAATTATGCTGAGTGAAAAAAGGCAGATTAAAAAATTCATACTATATAATTTTATTCATATAAAATTCTCAAAAATGCAAACTAGTCTGGAGTGACAGAAAATAAAACAGTGGTTACTGTAGGATAGAGGTTGTGGGGAAGGGGCAGGAAAGAGGAGAAAAAGATGTTTGAAGAGATTTTGGGAGATGAAGGATATGTTAAATATGTTGATTATAGTGATGGTTTTACAGGTGTGTATGTATGTCAAAACTTATCAAAGTTTACTCTTTAAAT
>NW_011888847.1:3124188-3136729 GCF_000151845.1 Pteropus vampyrus | reverse complement strand
GGGGAGAGCGCGTTAGAGCTCACAAGATGAAGAGGGGTAGAGCAAGAGAGCTTTCAGGGAAAGGAGAGGAAGGGAGCACAGTGGCCGTGACCAACAGGGCCACACCGACATGTAGAAAACATAAAGCATTTCTTTTGGCTTGTGAGTTAGTGCCCTGTTGGACAAGGATTTGAACACCTATTTGTACTGGGGCCTGTGCTCAGTCTTATGGATTCTAAGAGGACTTCTGCTTTAGGTCAATGTTGCTCAACCATCTCTCCGCTCTTTTATAAGAGCTTTTTAAAGGTACAATTCACCTACCTTACGACTCATTCATCTACAATGTGCAGTTCAGTGGTTCTTAGTGTATTCGCAGAGCTATGCAACCGTCACCTCAATCAACTTTTAGAACATTTTCATCACCACTGAAGGAAACCCCAAACCTATTAGCAACCATGCCCCATTTTCCTCTTTTCCATCCCCTGGTTGACCACCAATCTCCTGTTTCTTTGAATTTGTCTATTTTGGACTTTTCATATAAATGGAATCATACAATAGGTGGCCCTTTGCATCCAGCTTCTTTCACTTGGTATGTTTTTGAGGATCATTCACGTTGTAAATAGTTGTCCTTGTGATGTCCTCTTGTGCGTGTTAGTATTTCTCTTATAAGAGAACTTTGTTCCTTTTTTATGGTTGAATAATATTCTCCTGTATTGGGTATAATACATTCTGTTTATCAGTTCACCAGTTGATGGACACTTGAGTGGTTTCCACCTTTGGGCTATTTTGAATAATGCTGCTATGAACATTTATATACAAGTTTTTGTTCCCCTCCTTTTTTTAAAGCTAATACTATTTGAGACTTAAGCCTGTCCTGCCCCCCACATGCTCTTAGAAATTACAAAGCGAATTCTGTCATTTAAAGGTAATTTTGAATATGACATTCCAAACTCCCTCCTCTCTTTATTAGGCACTGTGCTATCTCCTGCCCATGCCCTGCATTTGAGAATCCCTGCTCTGGACACATGCAGAAAATGAATATGCCAGAACAAGGCAGTGTCGGTAAATGCCAAATGAGCGGTATATGGGGTCATCGTTTTAATATGTCATGAGCTGTTCAGTTTTGAAAGGGAGCCGACTCCAGGTTCTGTGCATAAGGAGTGCATTAGGCTGAGGGGGCGTGGAGGCTGGGAAAGGAGCTGACACATGTGTCAGAAGAGGAGCCAGCCAGATGTCTCTGATTTATCCGTGTCAGTGCAGGGCCCGGAAGGAGCCCGGGCCAGCCGGGCACTGCCACGAGACTTTCATACTGCTCAGTCCCTGGGAGGCTGGGCCACTGCCCTCACACCTGAGCCCCTTGGGGAGGCAGAGGCGGCAGCGACTGGGAGACGCCTGTTGTTTCTCAGGTTCAGCAATTAGTGCCGTCTCTTTAAGGGCAGACCTCCTCTTAGCTCTAATCTGAAATGTCAGTTATTACACTTGTTTGATTTAAGTATAGAAGCGCCTCGCTTATGCTCTCAGGAGTAAGACAGAAATAGCTAGTCAGTGTGGGTGAGTAATCTTCTAAAAGCACTCACAGGGATGATCCTTGCATGGCATGATGTTCTGTTTAAAGTTTGAGCGGACACTCAGGAGTCCGGCAGTTAGAGTTGTGGGGAGGGGAGGCGGAAGGTCTTGGGGGAAATGCTGGGTTAAATTCCTCACCGTTTCTGTACTGGGTGATCCACTCCACACCTGATATTCTTTTAGTCCCGAATGTGTGACTGAGGTTAGAGTTTATGGGAGGTACTGAAAAGCACAGGACGCAACCCTTGAGGCTTAACTTAGGGGCCAGTTAGGAGGAACAACAGCTGTGCACAGGTAGGAAGACGCATTTGAAAGTGTGACGTGGAAGGGGCTGCGAGAGCTGTTAGAACTGGGGAAAGGAGGGGTCACTGTGGATGAGAGTGGTCAGGGAAGGTTTCCTGGAGGAGGCAGCCTGTTGAAATGGTGACATTATTAGGGATAGAATGTTTTGCTTTTACTTGATTTTCTCAACCTGCCTTTGTCTCCTGAGGATAGAAGCACCTTCTACAAGAAAGTTAACAAATGTAAATAGAAAATTAAGGCCACAAATGGAAAGAAATTGGCTAATTTAGTGGCTGTGATTGAGCACTGCATTTGCTTTTGAGCTTCCTGGCAGCCAGGACATAATGAAAACCAGGTTAATTACAGCTTTCTTGATCAGAAAGGGGAAAATCTACCAGCTTTTGAGAGGAGGCAAAATTCTTCCTGGCACATTTTTCTAAAATTATTTTCTCATGTAGGAGTTTACACAAAGGACACAGGGGCATAATGGACATTAGTCTGTCAGCAAGAAAAGCCTTTATAAATGTGGAAGATTGAACGCCAAGGTGTGACACGATGAAAGTAATTGGGCCAGTGGCTAAGCTGGCAAGATCCCATTATGTGGCTTTTGGGGACTCTGACTTGATGCAAAATGAACTTAGAATTATTTGCTAGAAGAGTAGGTGGAAGAGAAAACCCCGATGGAGCACTTCTGGTGGAAATTCAGAGGGGAAACCATCTTCGTCCTGGTGAGATTGCACTCAGGGAAAGGATGTGCATGCTCCCACTCTCTGATACATAATTACCCTGTCTGGGTATCAGATTGGTCCCGAGTGTCCTGGTGGCCAGGGGCTTAAAAGGAAACACGTGTCTGATTCCAGAATCCAGAGCTGGCCTTGTCTCTATCTGTCACCAATACCCCTTGGGACACTCCTTCTTGGTGTATGTTAATTGAGTCCTTAAAGCACCTGCTCTTGTCCCTGACAAATTTTCAAAAATTTTAAGCAGTTTGAAGTCTAGAAAGGGTAATTTTTCTTAAAAAAAAAAAAAAAATCAAGATCAGAAAAGATTAGATGCTCGTAGGTGGCTTTGCAACTATTCATACTATCTATAGCTGCCATTTGTTGAATATTTATTCTTGTCCCAAGCACTTTACCTACATTATATTTACATCATCCCCACAACTTCTGGAACTGTATGCTGTTATTATCTCCATTTTGTCAGAGAGATGTGCTTGTGTAGATTTAGAATCACTCTTACACCTACAGTCTGAGGACGATTCCAGCTGGCCTCGCTCTGAGTCTGGTGGAGCGAGTCTTGGTTCCCCACCCAAAGCGTGGCGATGGTCTCTCCCTCTCCCCTCTGGTGCCCCTTCTCTCTGTCTGGGGCCTTCTGTTCCAACCTTGTTCTGTGCGTCCTGCAAGTCCCTGGCCTTTTGTATGAGATCACTTCCCCATCTGATCTCAAAGGCTCTTCTGGGCCTCGTGCTGCCATTTTCTGTCCCCAGAGTCACACCCTTTCTCACCCTTTCTGCTTGAGCCAGTGCTGTCTGCATCCCATCAGTCCCTTCCAAGAATCATAAAAGCAGAGTCCAAGTCTCATTTTTAAAGCCCTCGTTTCCTTCAGGACCTCCCAGCAATTCCTACTACCCATTGGGGGTTCTGCAATCAGGGATTGTCAACGGAAGGTGAAGCTCGTGTTTCCATTCCACTCTCTCGCCTGGGTCCCCTGGTTGGTGCTCTGCTCAGCCACTCTCCAGGGGAATGGCTGCCATATGCCATTGTCATTTTATCATATCAAAAATATTTTAAAATTCATTAAGGTTTTCACTTTCATCAGTGGAGGAAGAGGAGAGCATTTTGTCAAGCTCTCTTCTGAAAGATTTGGGATGCTTGCTACCTTTGGACCCCATTTGATTGTATATCTGGGGATATTGCCAAATTGGTCCCACTGTGCTGGGAAATTTGGTGACCTGCTGAATAACTTGGGTTGGTGCTGAAATTCCTGCCTTTGCCCCTGCTCAGTCTCTCTTCTGCTCTCATCTGACCTTTGTCCCTGGGAACGGAATGAGATGAGCTGGGTGACCTCAGATGCACATTTTCAGAGGCTCAGAGGGAAGCCCCTTTCAGAACACCAGGGCTCTTTGGTATTCTTAGAAGCTTTTGAAGGACAGTATTTTCAGTGGGATCAACTTGGCCTCTTCTGTTTGGCTCTCTCTGGAAGGACTGACCTGGGAAGGCAAAGGAGGTAGGTGTCTAAAAGATGTATTGTGAGGTCTCCTCTGGGCCTGAAATTGTGCTAATGGCTTCACTTCTTCCATCAACATAATAGCTACCATCTATGTATACTCACTGAGTACTTTAAGTGTATGACCTATTTAAACTACACAGCAACTTAACAGATACCTATTATCCCATTTTACAGATGAGGAGGTGGCAGGACCAGGATAGGAATCCCCTGTGCTGCGGTAGGCCTTGTCAGGGCC
Source organism: Pteropus vampyrus (assembly GCF_000151845.1). NCBI lineage: Eukaryota > Metazoa > Chordata > Mammalia > Chiroptera > Pteropodidae > Pteropus > Pteropus vampyrus. Next base: position 3,132,438 of record NW_011888847.1, on the reverse strand, counting down.
AGAGTGAGCATGCTTCCTGTGCTGGGAGAAAGCCCTGCCCCTTGAAGGTGGTCCCTCTTTGGCCCCTGTAGATCTTAATGTGCTTTGGCTTGGGCCTGTGGATGGGAGAGGTATTTCCTCCTCAGATAAGGAAAGCTTGCAGCACAAAATAGCAAAGACCTGTCTGGTGGAAGAATGAGCCCAAGCTTATGCCAAAGGGCAGGGGCTGAAATGATTTCATAACATGCCTCCTCCCCATCTTTTGAACCTAGAGCTAGTGCTACACAGCCAAGTATAGAAAATGTCAAGGTTTCAGCCATGTCCCATTTCTCTTTCCCGCTGTCCTCTCTAGACGACCTCAGTCCTCATTGATTTCCCCATTTCTCTGAAAGTCTCAGCATTTGGATTCTGTAATATTTAATCTAGGGCTTGAGTCTCCCTCGGCAGCATCCCCTCATACTGCTTCAGGTGTCAGGGCCTCTTCATCTCTTTTGCTGCCCTCCTGCCCAGACTCGGTGAGCCCTAGAGTCAGGAAAAACTTCAGAGATCATGTAGTTCGATCTACTCATTTCATTGGTGAGGAGAAAGGCCAGCAATAAGGTCACCTTCATGGTGGAGTGAAAAGTTATACAACCTTGTCAAAAGAATCCCATACTACAGTGAACAGATTGGGAGCTTTGTATATTGTTTGTTTTGGTGGATGCTCTCCTGCACGCCTGGGACTTCTCTATGTAGATCTGAAATCCTTTTACTTAATTAGCTCCATTCTCCCCCTACACCCCCATCTTGCTTATGTTTTAGGCTGGTTCTGATTTTTTAGTGTCAAATCATAGAATCTCAGAACTAAGAGGCAACTCTGAGGTCATGAAGTGCGATCCTTTCAGAGCAAATGCTTTAGATTATCTTTTAAATCATTCTTATCATTCTCAAGAAAGACTTATAGGCACCCACTCTTAGGCTGAGATTAGTGCTTCAATGACAATATCCCAGGAGGTCTTTGTCACTGGTGAATCTTTGGAGGAACCAAGAGTTCTTCCATACCAAGAATAGTCACCTTTAGTTTATCTGTTTTTTTTTAAATAGTGATTTTCTTATTTTGAATTTCTCAAGGCAAATCCCATTTGTATGAATATTGATAGGTGAAACTATTGACCCACTTACGTTATGATTGTGCAATACAAGATGGGTGAAATTTTAATTGGATGAAATTCGAACACATGTTTCATTAAGATATGTTTTACTAAGAGGCTGTACATGAAGGCAGAAGATTTTAGTTCAAGGAAAGAAGTGATTATGATAATAGAAGTCCAAATAAGATCTATTTAAGGAATAATTAAATAATTAATCTACTAACTGGTTTCTCTTGCAGTCAGCGTTCAGTCTTTAGGTATGACCATATGTATACGTGTGCATGAAAGTTAATGTCTGCAGGGAAATTTGGGTGAGAGGCTCAGTGAAAGAGATGGGTGATAGCAGATTTCAACTCTTCAGATTTCTTATTTATTTCCTGTTTACTATAAAAGTTGAGAAAAATTCAGCCATTCATGTAGTAAGCCCACCTAGAAGTAAATTCAAATTATTACTTCCATGCCTGAGGCTAAAGGTAAGGGGTTACTATTATCTTTGGAGTGGAAAGAAATTGGCATCTGTTCTGTTGAAGATGAATTAGACTACATTAAAAGATAAACTTTAAAATTATATATAAAATATTTATAATTCCTCCCTTTATTCTTTGTAATCTTGCTCTTATATCTTGAATGCCTTCGAGACACAGTGACCTTTGGCATCTCATGGCTCTCTCTTTGCCATCAGGTGCAAATGTACTGAGGAAACCTGGATGCTACTTGAGCTGCAAGCCGTCCTTCCTATGGCCTTAGCCTGCGCTAGTTCTAGGTACCAGACCCTCAACGCCCACCTATTGACACTATTGACACAGACCTTGTTTGCAAATCTTCAAGCCCAGATGGAAGAAATGCTTTACCCTTAAGATGTTCTTAAGCTATGTATAACTTTAAGAGAAATTTAGCCATGTGCTTCTAATTAATTTTTACTTAATTCTTCAGTGTTTTTTTTTCTTTTTTCTTTTTTTTAAGAAGAAGTCAGATGATGAGTAAGCCTGGAAATTAAGCTTTCTGAAGAGGTTTTATTGACAACTAAAAGAATGTTTATTGAAAGGTGCAACTAATAATGGCCAAGGCCTTGTGAATAGCCAGGTTGTGTTCTCAGGTGTAATCTGTGGATGGAATTCTGAGGAAATGCTTCATTAGAACTCTTGGGGCATCAAAGCCACAGGGTGACCAGGTTCAAAGTGGCTTCATTCTCAAACTCTACTTCTACCCTACAGAGCCACTGTGCTGTGTAACAGTACCTTCTGTGGTTTGCTTCCGAGAGTCTTCATTCAATACCCAGTATTTCTCTGCACAATGTGGTCATCCCTTCTACTTTTTTTCTTATTCCTTTTGGGGTAAATGTCTTATGAAAAGAGGTCAAGTATCTTGGCTGAAGTTTTGATGGAGCTGGAAATAGAACTATGAACCATTAACCCCACACCCTAGGCCCAAAGATGAGACCACCCATCAGGATGCCGGGCTGTCCCCCAGAGCTGCTTCCCAGAACTGGCTCTTGGCAGAGTTTGCCTTTTAGAATACAGAGTATTACTGCACGGAAGAGGATTTCCCCTTTTTCCTGCCACTTTCCTTCCTCTCACTTCCAGCCGGAAGAGCTAGTCTTGACCAAGTTTAGGAAAACTGAATTACATTGGGTACACATAGGTAGCATAAAAAACTAAGGGTGTTATTGCAAATCCAAAAACTGGCTCCAACCTGACCCCCCACCCCTACCTCCAGGCAGCAACTAGGAGACTTAGGTAGTAGAAATAGGAGATTCTTTCAGGACTCTGGCAAGCATAGCAGTTCCCTTTTGTTGCTGGTAGGTACCCAAGTTTATCTGTGTTTATGGGGATTTACAGTGTTGAGCTGCAGTGGATGGACATGTGTAGGTCTGTGGACCTCATAGTCAATTAAGTTTCCTGCTCATTCAAAAACTTCAGGCCAAGGTAATCAACTGGGGGAAGGAAAAGAAGAGGTTGGCTACTGATATGAAAGACTTCACCAGTGTTCTATGTCCTTTTTGGTTCAGGGTACTGTGTAGATCTCTGTTGATTCTGAAGGAATTCTTCAATGAGAGGCCAATCTAGCACCTTCTTACCTCAGTAAGAGAGAAAGACTTTCGGCCACTTATAGGTTGGTTTCACTCTCTTTTTTTTTCTTCAGTCCGCAGACCTGCTAATTACTTTGAATGTGATCAGAAAAGTTCCTAGAGAATTAATGAAGATACAGAAAGAGACAGAGAAGAAGTAGTGAGAGACGTTTGATAAACAAATCATAATAAGGCAAAAAAAAAAAAAAAAAAGAGCCTGAGGTATAACTGCTTGACCCCCAATAATAAACTTTAGTGGTGGAATTTCAGACCCTCACGTAGGCTACTGGACAGGGGGTATTTTTTGGTTAGGGCTAATAACATTTCCTAAGCCTCTTGGATCATACTTCCTAGGTGTCTCTTCCACTTACATTCAAGTTTCTAATGGTGGGAAAAAAGAAAAGTCTGACTTCCCTGTGAGTAAATTTGGGGAAATGGCATGGCCAGACCCGCTTTGGTTTTATGTTTGCCTGTCATGGAGCTGTACTGTTTACTTCTAAGTACTCTACACAAATAATTATCACAAAAATAAGATGGAGACACCAGTTTTCTCAAGTACTCTCTGGAAGGAAGGTAGGGAGAAATTAGCCCAACCTTTTAACTCAAAACATTGATGCTCTTTGTGATTCTTTTTTTTAAAAAAAGGAACAAAAAGTAAAAAGTCCGCACTGTGTCCCTTTTAATCAACCTCTTAATGGACATTTTTAAGCACTTTAAGAATGTGGAAGAGCGTTGATGTCAGAGAAGTACATATAGTCTCAGCCACCGTGTTCTGCTTATCTGAAAGTCTTGATCTTTCTGCCTCTTTTCATTCTGAAGACATTTATGTAGAAAGTACGTAATTAACGAAGTTCATATTGTAGAGAGAGTTTCTATAGGATGACTCTGGTAGAGTTTTTGTACTACTGAAGGTTATACACACAGAAGAATTTTATAATCCAGCACGCTTTTTCCCTCATCATTGCCCTCAGGTCTATTCAGGATGGATCAAGGAAACAGCCTTACAAAGAAGATGCCTTCACTCTCAGCAGAACTTCTGTTGACTTGCTGTCTACCTGGCATGGTTGTGCACTGGGAAGGACCCATGAGTTTGATTCCTTAATGAATGGTTTTACTGGAGGGAGACTTAGGGCTTTATTTTAGGAGTTAGGGATATCTCTTGTCCCTCCTTTCAAGGTGTCACAGATGTTTGCCTCTCACAGCATGGTGAACTGGAAACACAAAGAGATAGAAAACACTTGTGAGAATAGTGCATCCATGCAAAAATACCCCAAAGAGCAAAATTTGGCCTGATACCAAGCAAAGGAGTTAAAACTCTGAGAGTTGAGTCTCCAGAAGCTTCCTGGAGAGGTGCTGTTTCTTGGTATTGGTGCCAGTGCCCTGGTGAGAGGGAAGAACACTTCCCAGGCCTGTGGATGGTTACCGAAACCCAGATGTGCGAGACCGTGGAGAAACACTCTGAGATGGCTGAGCTTTTCACACCTTTTTCACCCAGATGTTTTCTGGTTGGTAGACATGACCTCTGAGGAAATCTGACAATTTTGTTAGTGGAAAAAAGTCAAAATAATGAAAGAAACTAAAAAAAAAAAAAAAAACCCCCAAAAAACAGTTCCATTGCTCAGTGCACATTGTGAGAATGCTGTTTTCCCTGGTGCTATCCTGGCCTGGCTCTAATTATCTACAGAGACATCTGATTAACTCCAAATGACATGGTCTATGTATGAGTCCCAAGGGGATGGGTTTTAGGGAACAGTTTAGAGCCATATCACATTTTATTAGTTGGGTCCCTTCTATCCAATTAGGCTGAGAAATGAAAGATGTTTTGGTGTTTCCTTCCCTCCTTTCCTTCCACAAAAGCTGAAGTAACAGATAGTTGACTAGATGGGTAGGAGGATAGGGTAGAGTTAGAAAGGGACAGTCAGGGCTGGGAGATAACACTAGATACTTCCGTGCCTTCTTCCCTGGAGCCCCACTGGAAAAATGGACCAAAGAAATGGGCATTGAGCAATTATGCTGTCTTCCGTCTGTTTATCCAAATCCTCTATGTCTTTCATATGCCAGATGAAGGAAGACTCACTTCCACCTCTAGTAATCTGTCCCTTCTCTGAATATTTATAGCAGTTATGGTCTTTACCATGCAGTGTAACACAGATTTTACCTCTCTTTATTGACTGCTGTTTCTTATATCCAAATGTTGTGCGTCCACTTTGCAGTAGATTCCCAGTGTCCCGGAGCTGATCGGGCATCTTTCTATGTCCACTTCGTCAGTACAGAATTTAGCCAGAGATATGTATCGATCAATTGATTGTTCTGCTGCTGGCACATTCATCTCGTTCAACCCAGGTTTAAGTGTTTGGCAGATTCTGGGCAATTTTGGCACAGAGCTAGGGGGCAAGATTTAAGTGATTTGTTCCCATTTATTGGTGAACTGAGCAATCAATCCAGATTTTAAACTCTCTAATCAGATTAGCTCATTTTTAATCATCTAGAGTCTGGCTGGGTTTGTTCTGTGTGGGAGCCAGCGAGGCCCAACTGTTGCCCTGACTTCCTTTGTACACTCTTGACGAAGGTCTTTTCATCTTCGCCCACCTCGCGCCTTAAAAACTGTGAGTCAAGCTGCGTTTCAAAGAGCTTTTTTTCCTCCTTCCTCCTCACGGGTACTTTTGAGTTGCCATTTTCTCTTCTATCCCTTTTGTTAGGTTTTATGGCTTCATAGTCAGGCTGCCTGCGCTTTGGCAGGACCAGGAGGAGTGTGTGCACGTATGTGTACACCTGCATTTGTGTATGAGTTATGCAAAATTATGTGTGCATACACACACGTGTGGTGGGTGTCCTTGTGTGTATCTGAGTGTTGTGCATGCACACAGTTATGCACAATTGCTGGTGAGTAGGCCCTGAGCGAGTGACATGGCAGCTAAGTAGGATCTGGGGCCCCAACAGAGAGGAAAAAAAAACCACTTTTTTTTTTCTTTATAGATATTGTAGTTTATTTTTCAGTGCCATTGAGTTTCTTTAGCCTGTGATATGGAACTGTTGTGGGATTCTGTTTCTTGAATTTTTTGTCTTCTCTTCTATGTGCTTTAGCCGGCATGCCTTTAGCATGAAATGTGTACTATTCTGTGCTCACGTATTTTGGTGCTTTGTTATGTGGAGCTATATAGGGCCTGGGATCAAGCTGATATAGATTAACCTGTGGATGGTTAGTCTTTGCATACTTGTCTTTGCATACTTGTCTCGAAATCCTCAAATTCCAGCACCCTGGATAAAATAGTGGGAGGGGAGGAGAGGGGCAGATAGAGCAAATATAGTGCCAATCTCCATGGTTCCTTGCTCTTGCCAGAGGGCAGCAGGCACATGCATACTCCGTGCTCAGCTACTCATCCACATCTCGGGATGCCCAGGTGAACATTTATGCATGACCACCAGAAGGGATTTGCAATTCTGCAAGAGGTAGGGCTATGAAACATTCTCCTTCTCTCGTACCTGCAGCTCTCCTATTCCCTCTCCTAGGTGGTTCTTGTATAGGGAACGGCCAGGCACTGGCTTGGGGGTGAGCTCCAACTCCATCTCTAGGACTGCTGTCCCCGTGTGTGGTGTTCTGCTGCCCTCCCCCTCTGTGGAATTGCTTCTCCTCCCCGGGGTCAAGTGCTGAGCAGTCAGGCACTAGCTGGAATTACTATACAGATGCATCAGGAAGGTGGAAATCCTGCTTCCTCTGTCTGGAAAACACAACACTGGTTGTGGCTTTTTTATTTTAAGGACATGATGTCGCTTTTCTGTTTCCAAAGTATGAGTATTGCTCAAGTTTCACACATTCACGTAGATTGTAATGTTTGAGTTACCGTCACATTCACATAGATTGTGGCATCTGAGATGTGTTCTGAGATGTCAGATGTATGGCGTCCTTTCTGCAATGCTGCTGGCCCTGGCTGAAAGACGTGTTGTTATTTTCCCAGTCAGCTGAGGATTGCTTTAGCTTCATACCTTCACAGGAGGACCAAGCTGGCACAGCCATGGTCCCGCCCCCAAACCCACAAAAACACCCTGTGATTTAGGCAGGCCGTAGTTATGGTTATCTTTACTGCATAGGTGGATGATGAAATTGAGACAGTGAGAAGTCCAGGGGCCAAGATGCCGGCTCTCCAACCACATTCTCTCTCTTGACCTGTAGGTCACTAAGACCAGCCCATCCGCAGAAGATTATTTCTTCCTTCCTAAAAATCCAGCCTGCCTCTCGCCATGTGGAGACAATGAAATCCTTAACCCAGGGTGAAAAAGACCAACCAAATACAACAAACGAGGACTTTATTTTTTACACTTTTCTTAGGAAGTTATTAAGGAATTATTGCGCTGATTCATGTGGGTGGAAAATATTTAAGTTTGGTCATTGTTTAGGCTGGCCAGTTTGACTGCATTGGGGACTGACTCTTAGAAAGCACTGTACTGTTTTCTCCACGTGTCCTCTTAGCTTTGGATTGCTCTGGGTCTGGATCAGGTGACCCCCAAATTCAGTGATGACAAGGAGCCACTGCGTTTAGGGGGTCCTGTTGATGAATAGGGAGTATGGGGGTAGGAGAGCTTGGTCATTTTAGACTTTCCCAAGCTGACACTCTTTGTGTCTTGTGTTGGCAAAGATGGAGTCGACCTAGAGGAGTTGGAAACTGAAAGGAAAACACGGGGAAGGACTCAGGAAGAAGGTAACATGAAAAGAAACAAGCAGAATCTGTTTATGTAGGGCTTGCATTAAGCAGATCCTTTTCCTGGCAGATGCTGCTAGCAGTGGGCTGGGGAAGAGCTTCTCAGACAGCTAATGAGTGGTTCCTTCTCTCTGGTGCTGCCACCTCCCTCCCCAGAGAGATGGGAAACCTGGTGGCCCCAGGTTGACCTCTCCCACAGCGGCTGTCTCCTCTGAGGCACAGGCACAGTGCAGCATGTGCTCTGCAGCCCAGTTTTTTTCCCCTTCTGAGAGCTGCCCTTCGTGACATGCACTAAATCCTGGCCATCTTCCCTTTCCTCCTCTTTTGTCTTTTCTCAGAACTTCTGTTCCGGTTTCGCACTTACCTAAGACACAAG
>NW_011888847.1:3112492-3123648 GCF_000151845.1 Pteropus vampyrus | reverse complement strand
CCTGTTGATGAATAGGGAGTATGGGGGTAGGAGAGCTTGGTCATTTTAGACTTTCCCAAGCTGACACTCTTTGTGTCTTGTGTTGGCAAAGATGGAGTCGACCTAGAGGAGTTGGAAACTGAAAGGAAAACACGGGGAAGGACTCAGGAAGAAGGTAACATGAAAAGAAACAAGCAGAATCTGTTTATATAGGGCTTGCATTAAGCAGATCCTTTTCCTGGCAGATGCTGCTAGCAGTGGGCTGGGGAAGAGCTTCTCAGACAGCTAATGAGTGGTTCCTTCTCTCTGGTGCTGCCACCTCCCTCCCCAGAGAGATGGGAAACCTGGTGGCCCCAGGTTGACCTCTCCCACAGCGGCTGTCTCCTCCGAGGCACAGGCACAGTGCAGCATGTGCTCTGCAGCCCAGTTTTTTTCCCCTTCTGAGAGCTGCCCTTCGTGACATGCACTAAATCCTGGCCATCTTCCCTTTCCTCCTCTTTTGTCTTTTCTCAGAACTTCTGTTCCGGTTTTGCACTTACCTAAGACACAAGGGAAGTAAAGGGGCTCTATTGGGGTGATTCTGCGTGTGGCGGGGAGCTGCCCAGGACCACTAGCAGGCTGTGCCCCTTCCTTTCCGGATGCTCCCAGCCATTTCTGCCTCCCCCCTCGAAACTTTTCCCCAGATTCCAGGCTTGCACAGGCCGCTGGAGGCAGAGAGGAGGAGTGTGGAGCTAGAACCTCGTATGTAACTCCAGCTTCCTGTTGGGATCTCACTTGTTGCTATGAGGCCAAAGCCACAGCCCCCTACCCTCCGAAAGCACCGTAGACGAGTGGAAGGGACGGGAAAGGAAGGGCAAGCTCTCCTCATATCATTTCCTTCTCCCAGTGGCTCTTGGAAATGTCATTGTCCCCATTTGACAGAAGGAGAAACTGAGGTCTGGAGAGATTAAGTGGCTTGTTCAACCAGGTTAAGCAGGTAGTTTGAGTAGTAGAGTCAGAATAAGCACCCAGACATGCTGGTGCCTAATTTAGTGCTTCGTCATAAAGCAGGAAAGCAAAGGAAAAGCAAGGGGAGTAACTGAAGGGGAAAAGGAAACAGAGTTACGGGAAAAAGAAAAGGGAAGTGGTGGAACCTGAAGCGTTTTAGGAGCTGGTGAGGGATGTTCTCATGTCTGCCTGTAAGGATCACAGCGAGAGAGAAGTGCAATAGATACATCTACCAATAAATGCAGGTTTTGTTAACTTGCCCAGTTATTTCTCAATCACTTTCACTAGTCACTTAAAGACAAAAAGCTGGTCGATTGTCCTCTGGGCACCCTGCCTGGCCCTAGGCTCTTTGGGGATCCTTGAGACTAAGAAGAGACAGGTGCTTCCCTCAGCAAGCTTGCAGCCGATGCTGGACCACCATGTTTGTATGTAGCAAAAGGTTGTTGATTGAAGAAACGTGAGTTGAGCATCTGCCATGTACTGATCACCATTTGGGATCAAGTCGTGGATGCTGAGGAACAGACTCTGAGTGGGGAAGGCGTTTCAGGGAAGAGGAGTCTCTGAAGAAGGTGGCTCCTCCATCTTTAGTGTGGAAAGGTGCTGAGAAGTATAAACTGAGCAGCCCTGCCACCACGGCCTGAGACTGTCTTCTGCACCTGTGACACCCTATTGAGTGCCCTGTCTGCTACTATTCAGAATCAAGCTTGCCTGAATGGCATGGTGCTGGTAGGTGGCCAGGTGAGGTACCTGGCCTGAACATAACCTGGGAAGGCTTTCTGAAAGCAGGGAGCATTGTTGTTCCTGGAAAGGCAAGAGCCCTGGCCCATAGTCTTCACCTGGTTCCTCTATCCCTTCTTCTTCGAGTTTCCCTGGGCACTAGCCGTGTAGCCCCTGTGAGGGGTTTTCTGAGCAGGAATCCACACTTCACCCCCAGTGTGGGTCCTACAAGGTCATGGGTGCAAGAAGGTCTGCCTTGCCTCCTACAATCCGCAGCCCTCCAACTCTGCCCTCTCATAGATGAGCCAGCCAGAGAGGCTTGTCACTGCTATAGTGGTGCCCCCTGTAGAAAGATGTGAGGCTGCAGGAGGGTGGGCAGTGACAGAGCGGGGGGCCAAGGAGACCTGGATCCAGGCTTGCTCCTGGCCAGCTGTGCAACTTAGGTGAAGATGATGAAAAAGGTAGCAATAGTCACCACGTGCTGTGCCTGGCTTTGTGCTAAGCATGTTACAGACACCAGCTTGACTGATCTTCACAGCAGCTGTACGAAGGAGGTATGTCATTAGCCCTTCATGCAGAGGAGAAAACGAGAGCTCCCGGAACTCATGGGCGCTGGGGGGCAGAGTTGGGATTCAGATCTTGTGCTAATTATTAGGTCCCATTGCCCCCAGTTATTACAGTCAAGCCTCTTTTTTCTCCCTTGTAAGATTAGGACTTGAATGGACTGACTGCTCAGGTTCCTCTCAGCGTGGTCATTCTAACATTTGCAGAAGGGATGTCCCTGAGGGGCAAAGGCATTGGCCTTAGGAATGATGGCACTTCAGAAATGATGGGGAGGAGTATACCCAGGTAGCCGAGCCCCTGCTCGTTCTGTAGCAACATAGGGCTTGTTGGTTTCTCAGCTCCTTTCTCTCCTGGTCACCTGGAGCATGCCCGCCTTTGGGGAGCACCCTGGGTGAGCCCTGGGGCCTTTGTACCCAGAGCCGCCAGTCCCTGGAGAAGGTGCATTGGGACAGAATGCCTGAGGCTCCTCCTCTAATGGGCTGGGTCCTTACTACCCTCCCCACTGAATGCTGCTCACTAGTCGGAGCTGTCTGTTACTGTCACCTCGCAGCTGCTGCTCATTGCCACATTGGGTTAGAAATAGAAATTGTCTGCTGGGCCCTATAGCCCTTCTCTCTGCTCTGCTGCCACTCATCTGGGGGACCCATCTGTGCTGCCTTAGTTGGTGGGGCCTCTCTTGGAGGGAAAGGGGACTGGAGGAAGCCCAGGATATGTCAGCCTGGGAATTCCAGGGCTGGCCTTGGCTGGGGCACACTGAGGTAACCACTCCTGTGGTCAGGGCCTGCAACTGGCTCTCGTCCTCGAGGTATCCTCTCCGCAGCTGCTTCATGGGCTCTGGAAAGGTGACGTAATGCTGGCCTGGCAGAGTGTCTCACCATGCCATCAGCACCTTCTAGCCTTCCCCTGGGGAGGGGCTCCCTAAGTGCATGTGGAACTGAGTTGCAAACACCGGACGGGGCCGAATTGTGGCAGGACCTGTAAAGGCAGCCTTAGCACAGCTTCAGGCGTCGAGTGCCACTTTTTTTCCTCTTCGCCGGATCCCTCCCTGCCCTGTCTCTCCTGTCTTCGTTCCATTGTACCAAAGCACTCTGTGCCCCCTCTCCCTGCTCATGGTTGTCTGCCTTGGGAGAGCTGAATGTTAGGAGCTAGGCGTGGATTTTCATGTGACCCTACAGATCAGGGTAAGACGAGAAGTGGCATTCCACCAAAGGGGTGTCCTGAAGCCACAGGCCCAGGGAGATGGACAGGCCTTGGCCTCTGGGACCATCTGCCTTCCATCCCTGCCTCCTGACAGATGAGTCAAGCCAAGAAGCCGGTCACCCCGACTCCGACTCCCTTTCGGAGGGGCCTGCCTGGAGCCAGCACTCCCTTTCCCTGTGCCTCTGAGCGTTGGCCCTGCTCCTCCCCTTCCTGAGGCTGTTTCCAAGACCAGGGTACCACGCTGACACAGCGGGCACAGTGGCGGGGGCCCAGCAGGGTGTGGTGCCGGAAGTTGTTTTTATTAATGGTAAACAGAGTAGTCAAACAGTAGTGACAGTGTAGACACATCTCGGTTACTTACAAGTGGATTCATCTGCATTCTGGATAATCCATAGCTTTCTCATCTCCATGTGGGCTTCGTTACCAAGGGGGGTTAACAGTAAGGAAGGAACTAAAGTTTGAGACTGTACTATGCAGCAGGCATCATAACAGGCATTTTATCCACATTTGTTCATGTTATTGTCCCCTGACCTCATTCGTCCTTGTGTTTATCCTGTTTGCTCCTAAGAAACTAAGCTTCGTGGACTTTAGATAAGTTAAGTTGCTCCGTGGTTAAAAAGTGTTCTAGCCACGCCCCTGACAGGTCTATCTCATTTCAGAGTTGCTGTCTTCCTACTCTGTAAGTGTTTTTTTTGTTGGCGTGTGCGTGTGTGTACACATGCATGTGCATATGTGAGGGCAGACACGTGGAAAGACAGCCTCCATACGGACCATCCACCCTCATCCTTCATACATTGCTCATGGAATTTGAGATTCCTGAAGTTCCCCCACTGGCAAGTTTATTTATACTGTGAGTTTCTGGGGGCATTTTAAATCAAAGTGGCCCCAAATATTTCCATGTAGTGGTTGTTTTCCACTTATTTTCCTACCTACCTAGACTATGGAAAGGGGGTGCTGAAACTATTACAGATTAGGAAATCGAAGGTCAAAGAAGGAAGTAAATCCAGAATCTGATCCCTTCTCTGCATTTCCACCATCCCGGTCTGAGCCTTTGCCTTCTCCTGCCAGGATAATCGCAGTGGCCTCTTGATTGGTCTTCTGCTTCCATCCTTGCCCTCTCCTTACTGACCCCCGACGTGGTCTTCCTATGATGTTGTTCCTATATTTGGAGGCCCACAACGGGTCCTCATCGTGGGTGAAAACCCAAATCTTTGCAGCCACCATCAAGGCCCTGCATGGTCTGCACCCCAACCCTCACCTCTCTGATTTCGCTTTGGATTTTTCTCTCCCAGCTTGTTGCATCGGCTTTCTGGCTGTTCCTAGAAGAGACCAGGCATGTTCCTGTGGCCATGTTTCAGTGGCCATTCTCTATGCCTGCGTCAATTCTGCTATCTGAACCTTTCCCTTTAAGTCTTTGCTCCAATGACCCCACAATAAGGCACGCCTCCCCCAACCCGGACCTTCCTTACCCTGCTCGATGTATTCTTTTGTCCAGAGTACTCATCATATCCTAAAATATATAATTTACTTTATTTATGGCTAGCATGTAGACTTTACAAGGACACTCATTTTTTTCCTCTTCTGTTCACTGATACATCTCAAGTATCTAGAACAGTGCCTGGCACATAGTAGGCACTTAAATAAATATTTGATGAATGAATGAAATCACGTATCAGGTCAGTGAGGGACTCATGACAGAACCTTGTCTTTTACTCCCAAGATAAGGATCCCCCCCCAAATGTGTTATGTTAGAAGAAAACAATTTTTTTGGAGACAAAATGTAGCATGAGCATAGAAAGCAGAAGAGCTCCACATGTACTGTGCATGAAGTAAGTGCCAGGTACTGTGCCTGTATTATTTCACACTGTCTGCATCTTTCCCAGGAGGAAAATGAGACTCAAGGAAAATACGTGATGCACTTATGGCCTCAGCTACTCAGAGACTGAGCTGGGTTTAACCTCAGGTCTGTGTGGCCTCAAAGCCGCTTTCCTGTACCTCCTTGGAGGAAACAGCACCAATAACCTAGCTCCTTGCCCCTCACGTTCCTGCCAGCTGCGTGGAGGACCAGACTTGAGGCTGAGCTCACCTTGTCCGGATCCCGTTCCCCTACCCCAGTATCGTGTGGGCCGGCTCCCTGCCTCTCCCTCCTTTCTTGTGAGGTCTTGGGTGTCCATGACCACATTCATCTGGGTACTCATTAGTCAAGTTCTGGTGCTTGCTCATTGTTCCAGCCAAAGTAAGCCAGGAGGTTGCAAAAAAGCAACTGCAGAGTTTGGCTACTCACTAACGGACACCGCTGTGGCCCTTTCCTCTCCTGTAAAGCTTAGTTGTTGGTTCCGTGAAAGGAGCTAGCAAGGGAGCATGATCAAGACCATGATCAAGACCAGCTTGCCCTCTCATCCTTCCGCAGGCTCCTCTCCACACATCCCCGCTGCTGGTGTTCTGAGCTGTTGAAACCAATATGAAAGTGGTTTCAAAGCCTCCCTGGATGAGCATACACCATACATTTTGGGACGACTCACTGTCCAGATTACATGGGGGGATCAGGGAAGATCAGTGAAAGGTGAATTCATTCTTTTCACTCAGAGAATTTCTGTTCTCATGGAGATTAGACACATTGTCTAATACGATTCCTAATATTACAAATCCGCAAAGCAGGAACGTAAATATAATCCATGAGCTGTGTGCCATGGATGCTTCCTCAGTTGGTTACCCCGTAGGCTACTAAAAGGGGAACATTTAGGAGCATAGAGTATACCTTTTGGAACATTGGGTTCCAATGAAGTGAGTGTTTGGGAAGTTTCCATGGAGACTGGAAGGCTTCACTTAGGCTTTGTGTGGCGATTTAAGGGCATTTCTCATCTCTGCCTGCTCGCAGATACCACGGGACCCAAGCCGCTTCACTTCCCTCAACCTCAGGTCCTCATGGGCTGTAGGGAAAGGTAACAGGGTTATAACAGCGCTCAGGAGGGCTGAACTGGTTCCTCTTGCAGCTCTTGGATTTCGTTTACCCCTGGAGTGTTACAGAGTTGTAATTCTTCCTTCCAATGTATTGATGAGACAATGAATTCAGCACCTAATATGGAACTGAAAAGTAAAGCTTCTGAGAAGAGACAATCTGATGGAGACCCCACTGCTCCTCAAGGCCCAGGTCCAACCTCCTCACCCAACTTCTATCCTAGAAGACATTCCTTCTTGACCCCCAGGCCCACCATACTCGAACTCTCCTTATTTTCTGAGCCATTCCTTTGGCCTATTCCTTGATGTCAGGGACTCAGATGTCATCATTTGAATCCCATACAAGCTTTGGCCCTTACCCTTGCATATGCTCAATAAACACCAGTTGATGTGAGAAGAATGAAAACTGCTACTGCCCAATGAAGAGAATCACTTACCAGGAACTTGCAGATAGAAGTATGAGGGATAACTTTTCTCAGGACATCCTAATAAACTTATCAAGCCCAGGATTTCATTAACATGATCTTACCGGCTTTTCCTCAGGGGACCTGAATCTTAACTCCAGCACCAAGCTCAGTATTTTCCAGTAGATGGTGCATTTGCAAACTTATTTGCTTTTACTCAAGACCTGCCTGTGAGAACTATTAATTCAGACAATTTCATCAAAACCACACATGAGGCTTTAATGATGCTACTCTGCCCACTGGTCTCCCCCATTGCACTCTGATTCTGTTTAAAGAAGCCCAGCTATGGTTCCAGGGCCTCGGAGAAAACTGCTGGAGGAAGTCAGCCTCGTGCAGTTGGACATCTCCACTGGCCTTTTTTCATAGATGACTGTGGTTCTTTTCTGGACCAGAACTCTTCAAAATCTTCCCAAGAGCCAGCTCTTCTCACTGAGAATCTCATCTATAAGGAAGACCCAGCCTTAAATGAAAATTTTCATTCATTAGACATAACTCAGGAGACCTTAGGACCAGCATGGCCCAGTAAGAAGATTGTAGGGTCTCATGACTGGAAGGGGTACCAGGGCTTCTAAGTGCTGCATACTTAACTCCGTTTCTTAATCTGGGCACTGGTTATACACATGCCGTCACTCTCTGCACTTTTCTGTAAATATGTTCTGCTTCCATCCAAGATTAAGAAGAAGAGAAAATAAGCGAGAGAATAATAAATGTAAATTCAAGGCAGTCCCTTGTTGGGGGTGGGGGAAGGTGGGAGGATGGCATTGGAGAGATGTACACTGCAGCTTCAAGGTTCCATTCCACTTTTTAGGTTGGATATTAGGTTCATTAAAGTTCTTCTTGTTATGTTTCATAACTCACGTAGCTCACATGTATATTATAAATACCTTTTTATATGTGTCAAATATTAAATAAGCTACATGAGGGTATAGGAAAAAGATCCTGCAGATTCTATGGTCAAATAGACCAGGGTTTGAATCCTGCCCCGCCACTCACTGGCTGCGTGGGTCTTGGATGAATGACATAAGCTCCCAGACCTCTATTCGCTCATCTGCAAAGTGAGGGTTGCAATCCATAATTAATTCAGTTGACATTTGGGGTATGCATTACAATGTAAAGTACAGGATGTTATGGGAACATAAAGCAATAGAACTGAGCCTAGTTGCAGAGGGGTGGGGTGAGAGTGCGGTTGTCAGGGAAAACCTTGAGGAGATGATGTTTGAGCTGCATGTTGATAGAAGGCTAGTTTTAAGTAGGCAAAGTTAGTACTTAGATTCATGTCCCCTCAGAGTTCTATACGAGGTCCTGTGGGGACCACGAGAGAAATGTTTCAGAGAAGCATGGAATTTCAGAGCTGCAGAGGAATTTGCAACACATAATATAACCATCCTCTCCTACCCTTACTTGTCCTAGATTTTGCTGATGAAGAAAATGAAGCCCAAGAGATAATGTGACTTACTCAGGCCTCTCCGCCAACGAGCAGTAGTGCCAGGACTAGAATACGTAGCCACTTTTGCTTCTTTACGTGTCAGACACTCTTTCTAGAGCTTTACATGCTTGATATTCAGTCCTCACTAACAACTCTATGCAGTAAGTACTATTATCATTCCTCATTTACAGATGAGGAAACTGATGCCCAGAGAGATTAAATAACCCCGCTCAAGGTCACATTTGAACCCAATCTGACTGCAGAGCTCCCACATCCCTTTTACTACCCTGCATTTCCCTCTGTCAGAAACTTGGTTTGCAGTATTTCTGCTGAACCATGCATGACATTTTCCCTGCTGTCATGGAGCTGTAGTCTTCCTGGAGGGAAAAGATAGTAAGGAAAAGATAGTGATAATACAACATGATACAACACAGATGAGAAAACCCAGCTGAGCAGAGGATCAGCATTGGGAGTAAGTCAGTTCATCTCTTGGGCTTCATTTTTTTTTTTTTTACTGGAAACATTGAGGAAAGGTGAGGGCGGGTTATAGAATATTCTCTGGAGTCCACTGGCTGATAGGTGGAGTTCAGACTAGCTGCTGGTGACTCTGTCACAGGGTAGAGGAGTTTAGGCTTTGTCCTGAGGCAGTGGGGAGCCAGTGTGAGGTTTTGGGCACCGCAACATGAAGAAGAAAATATTGCTTTATGAAGGTGGAACCTGAGAGGCTTTTATCTTCCAACTACATTTCTCTGGAGACTGACCTCTCAAGAGGACATGCCTGGCTGCTTATGCCCACGGAATCTGTGTTCTAGGAGTCCCTGACAGAGGAACTCATTGCGACTGGTCACATTCATGTTCCTTTTCAAATGAGGAAGGTCGAGCCATAGTTTGGACTTCTAGCGAGTTCTCACTCCTGACTGGAGTCCCCTCTTTGAGATAGTACCTCCACTTCCACTCACCATTCCCCTCTCCCCTCAATTTATCCCCAACGTTCCTGCCCATCCGCTGCAGAGAGATCCTGGGTGGGACATCATCATTGGTATCACTGGGCGTTCTTCTAAGTCGGTGCATTATTGCAAGCTAACCTCTATTTTCGTATTATGGGGCAATTCATATAGAAATGTTCTTTGTAGCAGTCTCGGAAAAACGTTTGTTTTTCCTTTCTGATGGCCCTCCCCTCGATTAGCATAATGGTGAGAAAACTATACTGCCACCTAGTGGGAGTCCAGAGTGTGACCATCAGAGCTCCTCCTCCTGACCCCAATACACTGTGTCTGTGATTAATATTTAAACTAATGAGCAGTTCTGAGTGTGCTTCCCGGTGTATGGCTCCAACTGGATTTTCAGGTCCCTTTTCCACTGTCTTAAAACTTGCAAGTCCCAATGGAGCTGTTTTGTATACATCAGACAGAACCTTTGAAACAAGTGCTAGTCCGATGAGACAGGTACCTGTATCCCCATTTACAGATCAAGTAACTTGCTCCTTTTTTGATCATTTAGCATGTACCCAAACCATGTGCAGGCCTCTTAGATAATATGTAGATTATAGCCTGTTCTCCTCTGAAAGAATATTATCCAGACATAATGGCACAACATTGTCCTGGCCATCTTGCAGAGGAGGGAGACCTTTGTGCCCTAAGGTGGTCCGGCTGAACTGCCTGGATAGAAAAGATGAGTCTGGAGCAGGAATTTGGAAGTTGCATGGGAGAAGAACATTTTTGCAGGTGAAGACACAGAGGTGGCACAGGAGTAGGGGTGTCTGTGGGCAAGGAAAGACCACTGGTCCAGAGCTGAGCCTGGTGTCATGGGTGGAGGGCCAGGATGCAGAGTACTTGAGAGCTAGATTGGGGCTTCAGGGGGTTCCCATGGCTATTCCCATGAGACATTTGTAAATTTAGAAGTAAGATATGCTTGATGGAAGAAATGGAAATAATGCAGAAGTACATAAGGTAAAAACGTATCTCCGTTCAGTTCCATCCTCTACCAGAAAACAGGATTAATAGTTAAAAGTTTGGTGTGTATGCTTCTAGAAGACTTCCTATGCCTGTAAAATTAAATAGATAAATATGTCCATTCATATGTACATAAATTAATACATATGTATATAATATGAGTTATCTTAAATAGGATTATTTTTAAACTATAATTTTATAATTTCTTTGTGCTAAAAAACTCAAAAATATATTAAAGTCATCTTTTAGCTTTTTAAAAATCTTTTGCTGTTGAAAAATTTCAATATATATAAAAATAGAATAGTATAATAAATCCACTCTCCAATACCTGGCCAATCTTGTTTTAACTCTACCCCTGTCATGGGTTTCTCCCAACTGGATTATTTTAAAGAAATTTCGAGATATCCATTTCATCTGTAAATATGCCTGTATCTCAAAAGATAGGGACACTTGAAAATAATATAACCACAAAGCCATTATCACATTTAAAAAGCATGAATTCCTATACATCATCAAATATCTAGTCAATATTCACATTCTTCCAATTGTCTTACAATTTTTTTTAACCACCGATGTGTTTGATTCATGATTCAAATAAGATCCACATATTGCATTCGGTTGATGCTTTTAAAGTTTTTTTTTTCATCCATAGATTTCTACTCTCTCCTTTTCTTTTTTTTGTTTTTTGTTTTTTTTGTTTTTGCCATTCATTTGTTGAAGAAACTAGTCATTTGTCCTGTAAAGTTTCCCACATTCTGGATTCTGCCGATTGCGTCCCCTTGGTGTTTTTGAACCTGTTCCTCTGTCCCTTTATTTCTTGTACACAGGTGGTTAGTTCCAGGGGCTTGAGCAGAATCAGATTTGATTTCTTGGCAAAAAGCCTAGAGCTTCTTAGGCAGAGGAATGAAG
>NW_011888847.1:3108318-3112442 GCF_000151845.1 Pteropus vampyrus | reverse complement strand
GAAAAACGTTTGTTTTTCCTTTCTGATGGCCCTCCCCTCGATTAGCATAATGGTGAGAAAACTATACTGCCACCTAGTGGGAGTCCAGAGTGTGACCATCAGAGCTCCTCCTCCTGACCCCAATACACTGTGTCTGTGATTAATATTTAAACTAATGAGCAGTTCTGAGTGTGCTTCCCGGTGTATGGCTCCAACTGGATTTTCAGGTCCCTTTTCCACTGTCTTAAAACTTGCAAGTCCCAATGGAGCTGTTTTGTATACATCAGACAGAACCTTTGAAACAAGTGCTAGTCCGATGAGACAGGTACCTGTATCCCCATTTACAGATCAAGTAACTTGCTCCTTTTTTGATCATTTAGCATGTACCCAAACCATGTGCAGGCCTCTTAGATAATATGTAGATTATAGCCTGTTCTCCTCTGAAAGAGTATTATCCAGACATAATGGCACAACATTGTCCTGGCCATCTTGCAGAGGAGGGAGACCTTTGTGCCCTAAGGTGGTCCGGCTGAACTGCCTGGATAGAAAAGATGAGTCTGGAGCAGGAATTTGGAAGTTGCATGGGAGAAGAACATTTTTGCAGGTGAAGACACAGAGGTGGCACAGGAGTAGGGGTGTCTGTGGGCAAGGAAAGACCACTGGTCCAGAGCTGAGCCTGGTGTCATGGGTGGAGGGCCAGGATGCAGAGTACTTGAGAGCTAGATTGGGGCTTCAGGGGGTTCCCATGGCTATTCCCATGAGACATTTGTAAATTTAGAAGTAAGATATGCTTGATGGAAGAAATGGAAATAATGCAGAAGTACATAAGGTAAAAACGTATCTCCGTTCAGTTCCATCCTCTACCAGAAAACAGGATTAATAGTTAAAAGTTTGGTGTATATGCTTCTAGAAGACTTCCTATGCCTGTAAAATTAAATAGATAAATATGTCCATTCATATGTACATAAATTAATACATATGTATATAATATGAGTTATCTTAAATAGGATTATTTTTAAACTATAATTTTATAATTTCTTTGTCCTAAAAAAACTCAAAAATATGTTAAAGTCATCTTTTAGCTTTTTAAAAATCTTTTACTGTTGAAAAATTTCAATATATATAAAAATAGAATAGTATAATAAATCCACTCTCCCAGCTTCAACATTTTTCAATACCTGGCCAATCTTGTTTTAACTCTACCCCTCTCATGGGTTTCTCCCAACTGGATTATTTTAAAGAAATTTCAAGATATCTATTTCATCTGTAAATATGCCTGTATCTCAAAAGATAAGGACACTTGAAAATAATATAACCACAATGCCATTATCACATTTAAAAAGCGTGAATTCCTATACATCATCAAATATCTAGTCAATATTCACATTCTTCCAATTGTCTTACAATTTTTTTTAACCACTGATGTGTTTGATTCATGATTCAAATAAGATCCACATATTGCATTCGGTTGATGCTTTTAAAGTTTTTTTTTCATTCATAGATTTCTACTCTCTCCTTTTCTTTTTTTTGTTTTTCGTTTTTTTGTTTTTGCCATTCATTTGTTGAAGAAACTAGTCATTTGTCCTGTAAAGTTTCCCACATTCTGGGTTCTGCCGATTGCGTCCCCTTGGTGTTTTTGAACCTGTTCCTCTGTCCCTTTATTTCTTGTACACAGGTGGTTAGTTCCAGGGGCTTGAGCAGAATCAGATTTGATTTCTTGGCAAAAAGCCTAGAGCTTCTTAGGCAGAGGAATGAAGGGACCAAGAGCAAGAGTTATAGTAGCTTTAGGAAAGAAGACACTTCGCTGGCATCCCTTGGGTTTGCAGGTGGGAGACAAAGAGATAGGGCACCCCAAACCTCCATAGGGTTGGCTTCAGGGCTGCTCGGTTGCTGGTGGGGGTCTCGTCTCATCTTGTCTCGTCTCATCTCGTCTCATCTCGTCTCATCTCATCTCATCTCACTCATCTCACCTTCGTGAGGGGTCTCTGGGACCAGATGATCCCACCAGCTAGTCAGTTGGAGCTGAGCAGCAACTGGCTCTCATGGCAAGCGGAAGCCTGTAGCTCTCTTGTCTCATGGTTTTGCAGTAGCTTTCTTCCCTTCTTCCCCTAAGTCACATATCTCCATAAAAAACAAAAACAAAAACAAAACAAAACAAACAAAAACACACCGTAAAAATTCTTTTCTTTCTTCTTCTCAGCCAGTTTATCCAGTTGACACTGCTTAACTGTCTCAGCTCGGAGCTGGGAAAAATCTGCACAGTGCTCTTGGAATGCTTTACGCATCGTATCACGAACTCCTGAGGAAGAATCACTTAATTGAGACATTAAACCACTAGCTCTGAATTCTGCTTCTCATCACATTACTGGAAGCCCATCTTTGGCTACATTTTTCTTAAATGATCATTCCCAGTTTTTCAATATCTTTGATTAGCCTCTCCTCCTCCCATCAAGAGAATAAATTGTTTTTCTTAAAGTCGATTTGGTTCCTATTGTCTATGAATCAAAGACTCAGGACCAGAACTGCTCATCACCAGCAGCTAATATAGTGGCTTCCACACTGACTTGACATTCAAGCAACGAAACTTGATCACTTAATTTGCTGTGTAGTCTTATCTCAGTGAAATGTATGCTTTTCTTTAGGCCTTCTGAAACGTTAAAAATAGTTTCTCATCATCTTTTTCCCAACCTCCTAGGAGTCTAGAAAGCGATGATGCAAAACATGGTGGGCTTACTTTTCTTAGTTACTATGTTCATCAACCCCCTCGCTGGGGGAAGCCACAGAACATAACCTGGTTCAGGGTTCTGCCTGATTTATCCCCTCCCCAGTCCCTTCACTTAAAAAAAAAAGTTATTATCTGAATCCTAGATGAGTTACATTGTTTCTCAGGTTCAGTAGGTAAATGGAGGTGAGGTATGGGCCTGGTCTTTGGTTATATCTGTTAGAGCTTTATCGAAATCCTTGTTATTTCTTAGGATTTACACACAGAGGCTGTCCATAATAAGAGGCATCCTTCATACATGCAGTCTGTGAATTAGGGATTATTCTTCCTCAACCTACCGTATAAACTCTTTTGAGCTGACTGAAAGAGGAATATTTTTTGACTAAGCTGCCAGTGAATCGCCAGACCTCTTCCTGTCCTTCTGACTCTGACCCAGTAAGTGCTCACAGGTTCAGGCGCCCAGGAAATCTTCCTGGAAATCTGTGTTGATCCTGGAGACTGCATTTACTCCTTCCAGCAAGGCAGCGTGCTATAATAAAATCAACCCCAGACAGACTTAGGTTCAAATCCTGAGTCTCTACTTGGAACAATGTGGTGTTTGAACAAGTCACTTAGATTATGTCTTCAGATTCTTTATCTGTCAAATGGACTGGCAGTCCCTATCCCAGGATTGGCATGGCCATTCCAGACTGTATATCTCTAGCCCTTGGCATGCACCACGTGCTAATAAATGGTCGCCATTGTTGCTGTGGAAAGGCAGAGTTGAAGCCAGCCTCGAGGGAAGGGGGCATGAGAGAGATAGAAGGCCAGTGTTTTCTGGATAATGTATTCTTTTGTTTGACCCTTAGATTTGGGAAAGATGGTTGTTTTTTATGAACTACCCACTTTTCTTCTTCCCAAGCCATAAACTAAGTTGAGATAATCAGCTCTCTGTTATATAATCTCTTGAGTGTTTTTTGGTCGATTGATTATGTACACATATTTATGCCCACGTGTGTGTGCGTGCTTGTGTGCGCACACACGCTCACACGACAAGGGAGAAATTCTCACCAAACCTCTACCCGCAGATTGGCATATGCTTTCTGTCAAGTCATCAGTTATGGTTTCTCATGTTTGAATCCAGATAGCAAACTGGGTCGGAAACCGTTCATGAGAAACATCCCCTCAGTCGACCTACTCAGGTACTTCCTCTTTGTTATTTTATTACTTTTTGTCGTGGCAAATTTTGCTCTTACAGTTTCAAGATAATCAATTTATTTCCATGCGCCTTCTCCATCCAAATTGGATTACACGTATAAATAACTGTGTACTGGCCCCAGCGGCCAGCGTGTGCTCCTAGGCTGGCGCTTGGCAGCCTGGGTCCTTGGGCAGGCTCCGGCTGTGTGTTTATTTCCAATCGAAGTTCTAAGTGCTGGAATGACTT
>NW_011888847.1:3106231-3108268 GCF_000151845.1 Pteropus vampyrus | reverse complement strand
TGCTTTCTGTCAAGTCATCAGTTATGGTTTCTCATGTTTGAATCCAGATAGCAAACTGGGTCGGAAACCGTTCATGAGAAACATCCCCTCAGTCGACCTACTCAGGTACTTCCTCTTTGTTATTTTATTACTTTTTGTCGTGGCAAATTTTGCTCTTACAGTTTCAAGATAATCAATTTATTTCCATGCGCCTTCTCCATCCAAATTGGATTACACGTATAAATAACTGTGTACTGGCCCCAGCGGCCAGCGTGTGCTCCTAGGCTGGCGCTTGGCAGCCTGGGTCCTTGGGCAGGCTCCGGCTGTGTGTTTATTTCCAATCGAAGTTCTAAGTGCTGGAATGACTTTCACCTCCTTTACACACAGCTATCTCAAAACCCCCCTTGTTCTTGGGTTGCAGAGGACAAATACTTGGGGTTTTCATTAGTTGTGGTAAGAGAATGCTAGCTCTCTCGGCATCATCCTGCTGGTTGCTGCCTTGTGGTTAGCCTTTTTACTTTAAAAATTTTCTGAATTACTAAGTGCGTTTGTGCATACATACACCCCCATCTACTCAAAGCTGCACCCTGAACTTTACTTACTGTTGGTGTTCTTTCCAGGAACAGAAAGACACCGCCATGTAATGTTATAAGGGAAATAGAACAAGGTCCCGGATCAGAAACTCTGGTTTCTTTTATTAGGGTTCAGCTTTTCCCTCACTGGGAATTCTATCTGCATTTAATTTTTTTTTTTTTTTACTTCATAATCACCTTTGGTTTTATCAAAGTGGTTTTCTTACTGTTTGATCCCACCTCCAGATATAACTAAACAGAACACAAGTTAGGCTCCATATGCCAGCCAGACACATGGTTTTCCATTGTCTTCTAGATGTGGGGATGTTCAGTATCAGCCCTGTTCTCTGTTCACAGGTGGTGTTTCTCTTGGTGTGGTCCATGAACTACCAGCATTAGAATCTTCTAGGATCTGGGGAGTCTGCAAACTCTTGAGCCTTACTCCAGACATAAGTCTAAATCTCTAGTGGTGGCGCCCAGGAATCTGTGATAGGAAAGTCTCAGAAAGAGTGTTGGTCTGTAGATAAAGAGCCATCACGGAAGATACTGCTGCTACCTCTCTCTCTCTCTCTCCCTCTCTCTCCCTCCCTCTCTCTCTGTCTTCAAGGCTATGACTTTGAACCTTGTCAGGATCCAACCTGCAGGCAATTTTCCTTTCATTTGAGTCACGCATGTTCATCCACACGTACCTTCCATTTCTAGTATCTTTTCATCAGTGCCAAGGTAATTCTGTGATCACCCTTCAGGAGCTCAGGGTCTTGTTGAAGAGATAAGATGTGCTCGTATTTGAAGATAAGTGACAACAGAAGGCTAAGTGAAATGTATAGTTTAAACTCGATCTGAAAGGAAGAGGTGTTGGCCTTGTGTGGGGTCCTGAGGAAAGGTGGTGTGGGCTGGGAGGCAGGCAGGAAAGCAGTCCCTCAGAGGGAGCATTGTAAAGAGCCACCCACAGGAAGGCTGAGGGGCACCTGAGGAGGGGTGTCAAACCCACCTGAAGAGAAGGAGGAATTAGGCTGGTTGTGAAGGAATGTTGAGTCGGAGAAGGCTTCCTTTTGGGGAGCTTAAGAGATAATCAGATTATTTAGGATTTAGGGGAGAGGCTTTGGCAAATCAATGCTATAATCAGGATCATGTTAGGATTTGCGAAGTCAGAATACCATTTCCTAATTTGACATCATTCCATTTCATTAGTTCCGAGTGCCCAAAGTCATAGGTCTCATTCTACTGGAGGGTCTGAAGAAGACTAGGTATAGACGGGGCAATCCGTAACTCTAAAAAATTACTATTTATTATGAAAATTTCAAATGTATGTAAAAGTATAACATTATCATGACTTTTATTTAATAATGGAAAAGTTATTCCCAGAGCCAATATTATGAAGTTCAAGAACAGTAAAAAATGAATCTATGGGGTTAGGAATCAAAATGATTGTTGCCTCTGGTCAGGGGAGAGGTGACTGGGAAGTGGCAAGAGAGAAGTTTCTGTG
>NW_011888847.1:3080529-3106181 GCF_000151845.1 Pteropus vampyrus | reverse complement strand
GAGAAGGAGGAATTAGGCTGGTTGTGAAGGAATGTTGAGTCGGAGAAGGCTTCCTTTTGGGGAGCTTAAGAGATAATCAGATTATTTAGGATTTAGGGGAGAGGCTTTGGCAAATCAATGCTATAATCAGGATCATGTTAGGATTTGCGAAGTCAGAATACCATTTCCTAATTTGACATCATTCCATTTCATTAGTTCCGAGTGCCCAAAGTCATAGGTCTCATTCTACTGGAGGGTCTGAAGAAGACTAGGTATAGACGGGGCAATCCGTAACTCTAAAAAATTACTATTTATTATGAAAATTTCAAATGTATGCAAAAGTATAACATTATCATGACTTTTATTTAATAATGGAAAAGTTATTCCCAGAGCCAATATTATGAAGTTCAAGAACAGTAAAAAATGAATCTATGGGGTTAGGAATCAAAATGATTGTTGCCTCTGGTCAGGGGAGAGGTGACTGGGAAGTGGCAAGAGAGAAGTTTCTGTGATGATGATACTGTTCTTTCTTTATTGGGGTATTGATGACACAGGCGTAAACCTTTGTCAAACTCAGTAAACTGTACACTTAATGTTCGGGCATATAATTCTACCTCAAAAAATAAAGTTATTCTCCTTTCTTTTCCCCTCATTTTCTTCCAGTTCTTGTGATCATATCAAGGAAAAACTCTCAGGTCGGGCCCAGTGTTAATACCGTCCCTCTAATACTTATCTCCCAAAAGCATAAGGCTTATTTTGTTTTCATTGCATTGAAAATAATTATTTATAGCCATGGATACTAGCTTTCCTAAGTAGTATATAGTACATATGTAGGAGTAGTATATATAATGTTTTTTTTTTTCTTCAAAAAATAAAATCACTTAAGAAGAAGAGATGTAAGTGGTGAGTGAAAACTGTAAGGTGGTATGTGAGTGGCAGACATTTGAGGGACACTAGTGGAATGAGGAGTTACTTTAGGGTGCCCCTGTGGGACAGATGAGAAGGGTCTTGTTGAAAAACAATCTGTTCTTGTTTGGTGTCACTCACACATTACTTGTTGAGTTCAGTTTTGTTTTCTGAACTCACAGTGGCAATTCCCTTCAGCACTAGCTGCACTGAGAGATGGCTGTCGGAGTTAGGCATGTGTGGTGGCCGGAGGAAATAAGGCAGGCCTAGCAGATAGAGCAGATGTGAGTGGTTCAGCTGGTAGCAAAACTCTGACCTCCACCTCATGTGCAGCACAGGGTGACTGGGAGGCCTGGCCGTGCAGTCTGTTGGAGAAAGACAGAAACAGGGTCATGAAGTTGTCTTGAACCCTCTCCCTTACTCATCTGTTGCAGCAACCCAGTACTTTCTAGGCCCTGCTGTGGGAACAAGTTACAGCCAAGCTGCCTTGGTGCTGTCCAAGGGCTGAGAGTCTCATAGCCCTGCTGGGTCATCGTGGGGCTGAATAGATAGGTACCTCTTCTCTCCAGGGACTCGTGGCCTTTCATAGATACATGCTTGGGAATCTTTGAAATGAATAATGTACAGAGAACATCGACTGAAATCCTCTAGTGACTTATTTGTGTCCTGTGCTGTTCCTTATCCTCTGGTTTCCAGGGAGCCTGGGCTCTCCAGGGTCACCTGTCCAGTGTCTCCATGTATTCCTGATCTGGCCATACAGTAGAATTCATCCCCAGTCTCCAGGAGTTGCAGTGAAGAGACAGTTTAAGTGACAGTTGCTGTTTAACCACCGCAACCATGGAGTTCCTAGAAAACTGTGACATCAGCAAAGTTTGTATTCACCACCCCACCTTCCATTTCTGTACACTATCAGTGACCCCCTCCACGCCCACCCCCACCCGCCCCACCTCTGTCTCCGGCTGCTTCTAGTATCTCCTTTCAGCCATTTGTCTTCCGGTTCCATCTGCACGTGACCTAATTCACTGCAATAAGACAAGGTAGACACGAAGGGGCCAGACCCCTCTCCCAGGGACAGGACAGGCCTTCAGGGCACAAACAGGGTCTTCTTGGGCACTGGAGGTTCAATGGGGGAAGGCAGAGTATTTTGTGTGAGAAGTCAGAGGTGGGGGTGAGGTGGCAAGTTGTCAAAGTTCATTATCAAATAGCAGCAAATTTTCCTGGGAGTTTACCAAATGACATGTGGACTCTAAGTGCTTTGTATGCTGTCTAGGTCACCTAATGCTTCAACTGCACAAGGCAGCCACTATCATTACCCCTGCTTTATAGATGTGGAAATCGAAGGCTCAGACAACTTAAGCCACTTGCACAAAATCGCAAGGTAATAGTCGAGCCAGGAGTCAAACCCAGGCAGTCTGTTTCCAGAGCCTCACAGGTCATTGTAAAGCCAGTTTCTCAAACTTACCGGATGATGGAAACCACTGAGGCTTTGGTTCACGGTGCAGATTCCGCAGGTGGTTCAGCCCTGGTCTAGGATCCCATGGGTTTGGGAATCTGCACATCCCAAATAGAGACCCTACGTGAATGCCACCTGCTGGAGGATTTAGGAAATTCTGTGTCAGGCCATTTGGAAGATAGGTGCTATCTCCCCAAGCTGGGAGGAGCCCTGGCTGTGGGTGTAGGCTTTGCTGGGAGCACTGCTGGCAGCCAGCTTCCTGACAACAGTCCTGACAACAGTTTGTGTTAGCTGGTACAGAGCCTAGACCTAGGAACTGGATCAAAATGAGGTACGGGAGCTCACCGAGCAGACCTCAATAATGTTTGGGGTGGATTTGAGGAACTACTATAAAGCCTATTAGAATAAAATGTAATAGGGATGGGGGAGGCGCTCCCTTGTACCAGAATAGCAGCTGGGAGCACCTTGCTAGTTGTCAGCACTGGATGATGTTGGCCACAGAGCCTGCAGGTGACTATGGGAAGGGGAAGTTTAACTGTGGGCAGCAGAGCCGAGTAGGTTCTTTCCAAATGGTTCTCTAACTGGATGTTTCATGGGACTTTGATGAGAGGGAGGGACAATAGAACTCTAGCTACCAAGAGCCCTTCAACCAGAGGGGTTCCAATTTATCTTTGTAATATATTTTGATTCCATGTAAGATTTCATCTGGAGAGGGGAACAATTTGGAAACTACAACCTTATGATATAAATGAAGGAAACCTGACAAATTGGCTAAATGTTCATGATTCAGGTATCACCCATCCCAGGGTTTTGCATTTAAAAGAAGTGCCTGGATGGTGGAATGTGTGGCCTGGAGGGACGATAGTCTCAGCAAGGAACTGCAGGCTTAGAGACCTTGTGGAGTGGAGATAGAATTTAGGAGACCCACCCAGAGCAATCAGATTATACTAGCCAGGCAAGGTTCCTCTCAGACTGAGCTGTGCCTGATCTTAGGTTTTCAGGGAGAGCTCAGAGTACTCTGCCTGTGCCCTGGTGCCTAGAAACCCTGAGGGTCAGGATCATCCATTACCATTCCTCAGGCCTCACTATCTTCCGACTGACAGGGAGGGTGATCTCTTGCTGGTCAAGCTGAGGCTTTTCCTGCTAAAATGTCTTCTATAGAAATCTGGCTACCTGGGACCCTCAGGAAATGAGTCATCCTGGGCAGCTGCGCTTTCCAAATGGCTAAAGATTCATCCCTTTAATCTCACTTGCTTTTTTATGATTACTATTTTTGATGGAAATCATCACATTTATTTCAGTTTTCATAATCAGGTAATAGTGAACAGAATTTAACTTGTTCTGACTCTGGGCTGTTCTTAGGATTATTGGTGATGTGGCACCTTGATATCCACAGAGTCCCTTCATTAAACAACCCTAATGCTTTTTTTTTTTGTACAGCATCTACTTATTTCAGTTTTTCTGTCTCTTATTAGCAGTCACTTCTCATTGCAGAGGACTTGCTTTTAATAGTCTCTCTCCTCTTATCCACCTGCCCCTTCTTAATCACTTCTAACTTGCTTGATTCTGATCTGCTGTTGGTTTAGAAATGATTTTGTTTGAACAGTGTATGAAATTAAATGAAACAAGCTCCTCATGAGAACCCAAGGGAAGCTCGGCCTGAAAGGGATGTACGTAGACATCGCAACATCAAACTTAATTGTTCATTCAGATGCCTTTATTACTTGCTTCCTATTTAAGGTAGACAAAGTAGTGCTGTCCCTTGAACTTTTAGATCTGAAGAAATAGATGGAGATAGATAAACTTCTTGGGTTCTCCATCTTCACATGTTTAAGGAGAGGCCAGTCAGAGAACTGCAGCGATTTAGACCAGTGGTCCTCAACCCTGTCTGAATTTTCAAATAATATTCAAATACTAAGACTCAGTCCCAGCCTAGGTCAAGTAAGTCAGAGTCTTTGTGCGTGAGGCCCAGGCATTGATATTTTTAAGTCTCCTTGAGATTCTAATATGCAATCAAGGTTGAGGACCACTGATTTAGACCCTTATAAAACTATATTCCTTTAAGACAAGGTTTCTCAACTCTGGCTGCCTGAGAAAACCACCTGGAGGAGCTAGGAAGGGTTTAAAAAGACCCCTGCCAAGAGTTTCTAACAAGCAGTCAGGGTAGAGAACTGCTGCTGTAAGATATTTTGCCTGCAATATTGCTGTTTATAAATCTGTAAATCTGTATTTTCTGAGAGGCTTAGAATTTTTTTTTTTTTTTTAATGGAGTGATGTTTTTTTCTGGAGATGATGACAACCTTTGTTTTTAGATCAGCTTTCCAAGTTTATGCCCAAATGGTAGGAGTCGTCCATGTTGGCGTGATATGAACGAAAGGAGAACTTTAATCAAATACCTGGGACGCCACACATTTGTCTCTGATCATGAGAGTGGAAATCCTGAGAGCAGCCGTGAGTTACAGATCTGGCAGGGGCGCATGAATGGTTTGTGGAAGGAGCCGCCTGGAGAGAGAGCGCTTACGTAACTGACTACCATGCATGATTATATTTGCAAAAATGCGGATATACATAAGGGAGACCATCATCCTTCCGTCTTCTGATTAAATGTGCAGCCGAGTGAGGGACATCAAAGAGCTAAATCAATGCAACAAAATCCTCCAGTGTTGCATGAAAGCGATGATTTAGACTGAGATTCAGGGGCGAGGATTGTGTGAATGTGTCGGGGGCAGAGTGGGAGAAAACTTGCAGAGTGCACTGAGAAAAACACACATGCGTGTCCCAGTCTCACTGTTTTAAATTCTCAAAGTCATTATTAGAGCCTGTGATATATTTAGACTTGTTATCAGTGTGTAGAGCAGGTTTTCAAGGCTTGTAGGATGTATCTATTAAAATAACCTATGTGACTGAGTAGCTGCTCACTATAACCTTTTTGTTCCACTGAAATACAATGAGAGGAAATGGGACTCCAGGAAATGGCCATTATATCAGGGGATCCAAAGCAGCACCGGGCCACTCCAGTATTTACACACATTCTGGCCATTGTGCTTGCAACCTTGGGTAACCCTCCACTTTTTTCTGCTTCTTTTTAATCTTCTGCAGACTTTGAAGGCTATCACACTTGAGGGATGTTTTAAGCTCTGGGCATTGTAGAACTTGATTTGTGAACACACTTTGTATCTCTTTCTGTGTCTTCCTTAGAAGTTTTCAAGGTTGTTGATTCCCTAGCTAAGCAGCTGACAGTGTAACTTTGTGTTCAGGGTGGTGGTGGTGGCGGTGGTGGAGCGGGGCTGGGAGTGGGTACCTCTGGGAGACCCGAGGCCTGTACTTGCTTTAAGACTAAGGCATCTTGGCCTCATTTTGCATGTGTATCCTCATCCCCGGCGCATGCAGGCTTTCACACACACACACACACACACGCACACGCTTTTTGTAAACTACAGCCAGCTCCCTGTGATGACAAAGGGGAGGTTTCTAAATTGGCTTGTAGAGGTGCCTCTGACTTATCATGTTCCCTATATCCATCTTAGCTATTAAGCATTCTAGAAAGATGACCAGAATCTACTGCTTAGAATAACAGTTCGCAAGAGACGGAGTTGTAAGTGCAGCTCTGGCTTTGGATGGGGAAAGGCCACAGCTGGGTGGGTGGCGGTCCCAGTCCAGAGCCCTTTCCCCCATGGAGCCCATTTGCAGCCCCTCAGCCTGGTCCTGTGCCCATGAGGTCTCGCTTCTTCCCTCTTTCAGACACCCCTTTGGGCCAATAGGATCCAGGTTACATTGTATCTCTATAAATCTTTATTTTCTTTCTCTATCTTTTCTTTTCTATCTTTTTGGAGGAATGCAGTCGGTTGATCGATCTCCAGTAACCAAATAGAAGCCCTACTAATATCTGCTGAATTAAAGCCCAATAGTTTATTTGACCTCAGAATCTCTATGGGTAGCTTTGCAAAGTAGTTGCACTTTCCTTAAAGACAGCCTTTTCTTGATGTTGGCTACTGGGCTCATGTCTACCCTTGCAGATATTAAAGCAGTACCGAAGCTCAGGTGCTCACTGCCAGCAGTGGAGCACAGATGCTGACCCTGGCTGACTTCAGTACCTTTCTGGGTCTTGGCTTTCTTATCCATGAAATGAGGATGATGGGGCCTATTCCATCATAGGGTGTTGTGAATGACCATATACTTGTAGTTGCTTACAACTAAGCACTTAGTAAGCGCTCAGTAAATGTTAAGTGTTATTGTTGCTAGCCACTTCCCATCACTATCCTAAACACGAAGCTAAGCAAACCATCTCTCCCACCCTTTCACTTCTCTTCAGCTTGTTCAGGCTGTAAGACACCGGAAAACATGGTGGCCGAGCGTGGCTTCGAGTGCCAGACCTCCCAAGATCGTGTCCCACACATGCAGCTCACTAACGTGTGACCTTGGGCAATGTACTTAACTTCTCAGTGCCTAGGCTCCTCATTTGAAAATGGGGTTAAGAATAGTTTCTTCCTCCAAGAATTGTTTTTAGGATCCAATGAGATAATGCTTATAAATATACCCATCCCATCGTAAGCACTGATAAATGTTAGGTGGTATAATTAATTTACCCTTTCTTGTTCCAGAATAGATTTAAACAGGGCACAGGGAGGTAGTCACTACACAAAATATACTGGAAAGCTCTTTGATGACCGTGAGAGAGCAGTGAAGGATCCTGCCTGTTCACTGAATCTGAGCAAATGATGAAAATGTAGAGCTCTGCATCCCACTGGTTCTTGGTCTGTTTCCTGGGTTTCTGTTCTCTCTCGCTTGTTCTCTTTCTTCTGCTATCGTGTGTTCTGTGTTTGGTTAGACAGTTCAGGGGGGTGGGGGCGGGGGCAAGCTGAGAGAGGAAGAAGGAAGAAGAAATTCTAACTAGACTTCCCCTAGCCCTGCTCTTTGCAAACTCTGAGAGCTCACAGGTGTTCTGTCTGTTGTTTCTCTGCAATGAGAATTCCTGATCAGTCTGGGCTTCAGGTTGTTTTCCTTGAGCAGTGGTGAGGTTTGGGTCAAAAAGCAACTCTAAACATCAGCCTTGGCTTACTGCTTTTCTCTCCAGTGCTCTTGTTTTATTTCTGTATAAGCTTATGTGGGCAATTAGCCAACTCCAGGTGCAGGGTTCTGTTTCCACAGCCCTGATCCACACCAACCACCGTTCTTTGAATGAGGCCATCAGAAACCATCAACAACAGCAACGATTGTTTAAAGTTCCCCACAGATTTGTTTGGAACCAGGATCTGGACTCAGCCAAACCCTGCGCAGGTGCCTATGAAGGACGAGGACGGGGTCTCACACCAATTCGTGAACGGTCTTGCTAAACAGCCAGGCCAAAAGGACACTGAGGCACTGTGCAAATCGGTGCTATTTTTACTTGCTTCAGATTGGTCCTGGTTATTGGTAAATTAATAGAAACGAATAGATTTCAATAAAATCCACAGCAATCCCACATCCCCATCCCCGAATCCCAGAGAACATAAGATTCTGATCGTCCCTGAAACATTGCCTCATTATGGTGGGCCGCAGCCCTGGGACCCCGGCTGGCGACTCAGGGAGACACAGATGTTTCAGCTTGCTGCAAATGGAATTGTTGAGCAGTCAATGCAGAACGCTTCCTCAGGAGTGTGGCATCATTGATTTATGAATTATGGCCCTTTTAAACTCTCTGCTTGCCTCCTCAGATATCGACGTTTTAAAAAGCGATTTCTCATGTGGATCTTTTTCAGAAACACATGCACATGGCCTGAGATTAGCTCTTATGCCAGAATAAATGGAGTGGCGCACTCTGGGCTGATGCTTCCTTTCAATAATGAATTATTCAAGGAGAGGTTTTTGTTTTTGAAAATGGCAAATGCATTGGCAGGACGGACAGGAAGGAATTACACTCAGGGTTGGGTTTCTTATATTTTAGGTCGGGCTTAACCAGCCTGAATGAAGGAAGAAGCTTTTTCTTTCCCACTCATCATGCCTTATTCTAGCACAGACCTGGATGCAGACCTTTTCTGTGTTTCAGAGTGCCTGTAGAAGAAACTGGGCATCGCTGTTGCTAGAAATCTCAGAAAGAACCTGAATATGGCCCAACAGCGCCATCCTTAGAGGGAGACATATGAGTGGTTTCCTTCTTACAGTCTCTGACTTCCTGTCTTCCAATTTCGGATGGTCGAACTACTGTACTTGTCTGTTTTTAATTATTTGAAATAGTAATAATAACTGTAGCCATCAGTATTGCTCACCTGCTGTGTGCTTGGTCACTGCTGGATTGTATAGTGTCTCATTCAATTCTCATGGAACCCTATGGGGAAGCACTGTGTCTGCCCTTATTTCTTTTTTAAAAGAAGAAACTGAACCTCAAAGAAGTAAAATTTCCAGATCACAGAGGCAATGAGAACAGAGTGATTCAGGCCCAGTTTTTGCTGATGGTTTGTTGTCATCTTGTAAACTCTTCTCTTTAATCTCTATGCCCCCATCCTTCCCTGTCTGGAGATCACTGCTGCCAGGTTGAGGGGCCCATTTCCACCTTCCTGTGGAGGTGAGGCCGGCACCTCCTCCTCTTCTCCAGGTGTCCCCCGCTCAGGTTTCCAGAGACTGTAGCACCCATGCTCAGGAGCCAGCTGGGCCCCCTGGCCTCATAGTTTCTGGTCCTCCCTGGTGTGGGTGTGCCTACCGCAGGGACCAAAGCTTTTGCCTGGGGCCTCAACCCCTGAGACATCTTGGCACACGCTCTGCTGAGCTCAGGCTCTTACCTCCTGCCTTGGACCTCTTCCCCTCCCCCAGGTCCATGCTCTGCTCTCCCACAAACCTTCATGCTTGAACATTTTCAGTTTGCTCAGTCTGCTGTCTGCTGTTTGGCCGCACTGGGTTCCCTGTCTACCCCAATGATCACAGTCAGCTACTTCAAAACCACACATACTGGCTCCCCGGGCTCTAGTTCCCTCACAGGGGCATCCTGGGGGTCAGCCATTCCGTTCCTTGCCCAGCTCATTTCAATGTCTGCCATCCCCACCCAGGTGGCTAGGAGCAGAGCAAAGCTGGCCAAGGCATTCGCCTCTGTGCATTTGTCTACCGTAGATCTATGCTGCTTTTTTAGCATGGCTCCCACTGAGTCATGACAGTACTTCTTAAAATTGCCTTTTGACAAAAATTCCAAGTGTTCAGAAAAGTTGAAAAGGATAGAAAACACAGCTCATTTTGTCTAAACAATTCACCCATCCTCCATCTCCTTTCCCTCCAGCCTTGTTTGCGTTTCTTTGAGTAGTTATTATTTACGCCTCTGTGCCTTTGCCCATGCTGTTCCTTCAGTATAGAACGCCCTTCCCTGCTCTGCTTGCTCAACTGTAGCTAATTTTTTGACATCTTCTCCAGAGTCCCCACCCCAGTGCGGACCTTAGATTAGTTGTCCCTCTTCTATGTTCATAAAATGTCCAAGTGTAGTGTCATGTTGATAACACAGACTCTGGGGCTAGGAATCAAATCCTAGCTCTTACTAGCTGAGACCTTAGGCAGTTATTTCACTCTGTAGGCCTCAATTTCCTCATGTATAAACAGGCAATAACAATAATTTCTACTTTTTAGTGATATAATGAGCATTATGAACAAATTACATTATGCACTGAGAACAATGCCTGGTGCATACTAAGTTTCACATATGTAAAGTTCAGCTACTGTTGATCTCTTTTGATAGCATTTAATATTTACCAAACTGAAATTATCACTAAACTTGAACTTCTTGAGAAGAGGCACCGTCTTAGCTTGACTTGGGCAGTCTAATTCTGGGCAAGTCACCTTAACCTTTCTGGCCTCAGCTTCTTCATTTGCTAACTGGGGTTACTACAATGTCTATGTCATCCAGTATCTGGGGAGATTAAATAAGTCAAGAGGTAAAGTGCTGAGAACCATGTCTGGCGTGTTGTGGTCAATAAGGTCAAGCTGTCTTTATTAGCTAATGTGCGTTTCTCCCAGGGCTCAAGTCAAGAATTGTAGAACTGGAAAGAACTTCAGGGGTCACAAGGCTTTTTTAACTTTACACATAAAGATAGCAAAGAAGTTAATCAATCATTCAGCATTACACATCTCTATTTACGGTTTATTTGAGATATAACAGTATAAGAGAGTATGTGCCCAGGAGGGTCCATCATGGACTTGAGAGGAGGGACAGAATAATGCTTTCTGTGGATTGTGTGATATTTTCACAGACCGCCTGTTACCACCTCTATGTATCGGGCCAGAGGGCATTATTAGCCTTATTGTCCATGTAGAGAAACTGTGCCTAAACCCATTTTAGCCGAATTCACACAGTGGGTCACTTGCAGAGTTCAGAGTCCAGGTCACCTTATTCCATCTGCCACATTACTGTTTTCACTGAGCCAAAGACAACTGCATGGTGGATGGGGAGAGGGAGCCACGAAACCCCAAGTGACTCAGCTCTCCACTGAAGTGACTACACATCCTGGTTTGCCCAGGATGGTCCCAGTTTACACCTGTGGACCCAGTGAAACAATGCATAGCACACCTGTTCGCTCTCACAGTGCCCTTTCTAGAGCCTGGGGGCTACACCTTCTGCCTTAGTTTGTATCCTTCCAGCAGGCTTCTTCTGGACTGGGGCTGAGGTCATTGTGCCCTTCAATTTATTTGCTGTGCAAACCAGTTAAGCCTACTGTGGCTGCGGGAGGAGGCAGAGCCCCTCAGAAAGACAGTGAGCATTTCCACAGGCTCTGCATCCTGACTCTTCAGAGAGTCTCACATGCTGGGGCAGCGGTGTTTTGAAATGGGTGGCTGGAACTCCACACACTCAAAAAGGACCACATTGCACTTCATTTTGTTTTTTGCAAGCCCCATCTTTTTGATCGGGACTACCTTGGCACCTTTGGTGTTATGCTATTAGTGTAAAAGCTGCTATGCTCTACCTTGGTAGAGGTTAAGAGGGTCCAGGCCTCTGGCATTCAGCTGGGTTTTAGCTGAAAGGAGAATGCAAATTGCCAATACAGCAAAACCACGCGCTGGGCGGCTGACTGAGCCCCTTGCTTTGCCAGAAACCAGGAATGTAGGCTTGTTTCCATTTCCTCATTTTATATTACTGTGAAGAATTCTCAGGAATGCATAATATGATAAACCGAGGGGCTGGCTTCTTGGTGTCCTGGGTAAGGCCAAGTTCAATAAGTTTTCCACAACCGCCTTTGTAGTGTACAGGCATACCTCGGAGATATGGTGGGTTCCGATCCAGACCACTGCAATAAAGCAAGTTGTAATCTTTTTGCTGGTGGAGGGTTTTGCAACATCTGTGAAGCATGATAAAGGGAAGCGCAATAAAATGAGGCACGCTTGTACTGTCTCCCAGCTTGATCTGAAGGAGCACAGCAAAGTCATTGGTGCAAATAAAGTGCACAGCCGAAACCACTGTTCCCTTGGATTAGGCTAAATTGAGATTATCAAAGGAAATGGGAAAAAATAAAGAGTTATGGATTTAAAAAAAGAGGCATTTACATTCTGGAGCATATAATATGAGCTAGGTTTTACTATATTTACTTTACGGATATGGAAATTGAGGCTCCCCAAAGTTAAGTCATCCAGTTAGTAAGTATCAGAGATGTGATTTGAACTTGAAGGTCCAGGCTCTCACCACTGAAACACGGCTTCCTGCTTAGGCTCACACACATGCCTGCCCCCCAACATTTATGGGACCAGGTGTAGAGATTCGGAGATCTGCATACTGTATGTCTAAATATTGGAACGTTATAAGTCAAACAAACTGTTAAATAAAATATATTCTAGCCTCCTAGTTTGACAAATAAACCTTCAGAATGACAAAATTAAAAAATGTGTAAAGCCAGAGTTTTATGATGGAAAGTCAGCAAAATTTAAAGTTCAGGTTGCACATTTCATGGGAATATTTTTCTTGCTAAATTTTAGTTTTGATCAGTAATTAAGTCTTGAATCTTTATTAAATCAAGAATTTGTAATATTCTGTTTCAATTTGTATGTAAGGTCATGTTCCACAGAAATCTCTTCATCGTTTTCAGTTTTTAGAAATGGAAGCATTTTCCTTCATTACTGATTTTCCATTTCTTTTTTCTTTTCCATTTTTTCTTTTCTTAGCTCCACTTTCTTTTCTGTTTCTATCATGGTTTCAACTTATACTGCTTCTCAGTTATCTAAAAAAATAACACAATACAATATAATATTCAAAGTATACAATGATTGATATATTTTTATCAAACATGTAAATTGGAGTAAATATAAAGATTAAAAATTAAATTAATGTTTTCTTCTAAGAAATTTGTTTTTCTTCTAAAATATTACATTAAAAGGCAAAATGTCAGTATAATTGAAGTATTAAAATCTTAAATAAAAATTATGTAAGTAAAGCTAAAATTTTAATTTGACTTTTAAAAAATTAAATCTTATTAAATGTTTTTATAAATGTAAAACTATCCAGTTTTAGGATTCTCATCTGTCTATTTGCTAATATACAGAATCAGTACCATTTTTCTTTTGCTATATCTAGCCCTGAGTCTGTACACACTTACGAGTAATATGAATCGATATTACAAAATGTCCCCAGCTGCCGTGGGCAACCAGTAATGCAACACAAATTCATGAGTATTTCTGGAACTATGAATTTGAATGCAAAGAGAAGGAAGAAAGTGGTCGCTTGGCTCCACTGAGAAATATACAAGACTCTTGGTTATGCAAGACTCAATTGCATTCATTGATACGATCTTTAAAGAAAGAATTGTTCAAGTTAATTGACTTACTTCTTTTACCTAAGCATTGAGATCACTCAGATCTTCCCACACCTCAAAGCAGGGTCTGTCTCCACTGCCCGAAGCAGCACAACACACATATCTTCCTGCCATTTGGATGCAATTGGCTTTGGCTTTGAGAACCTAGGACAACCTGGGGCCCGAACTACATTAACAGGAGAGCAGATGTTTAGGGTAATGGGTCTTGCTAGGTTTGTACTGGGTACTGGCTCCTTAGCAACAGAAATACCATGCATTTTTTTTTTTTAAATAAATGAAACTTTTGTGTGTGTGTTGTGATACTCAGGGCTCTCTAAAGCATTGGGCCCAGGGCAGGCCTCCTCATGCCAAGATCTGCAGATGGTATTGTTCACACATTTGGTTTGTCCAGGGGACAGACTCAGTGTCTTCTTGCTAAGGTGGTAAAGGAGGTATTTATCAAAATTGGGGCCCAGGCAGGGCCAGGACTGCCCAGCACAGGCAAGATCAGGAGTTAGAATTGTATCACCAGGCTGCAGCTTAGTGAGGTAAGCCTTTAACATCTGGATGACCTGGCTTCTCATCCACAAAGCAAGAGGGCCTAGGCTGGGACCTGTTCCCATGGTGTGCCCTTGGGAGTGTGAGGACAGCGATGTGGGTAGTCCCCTTCAGGCTGGCCAGGTGGGGAGGGTTATCCCCTCTGGTTCTATGGTTTGTATAACACTAAGTAAGTGAAAATATAGTTGTAGGGGGCAGGATGGGGAGGGGTAGTGCAAGAGAGCCAAGCTGTCTGAGACTGGATGATGTATTACAATGAAGGCATGAAGCGGTGCTGTTAACTCCATATAGTCCAGCCAAAGGCTGCTAGGTA
The DNA here is from genome assembly GCF_000151845.1 of Pteropus vampyrus. Taxonomy (NCBI): domain Eukaryota; kingdom Metazoa; phylum Chordata; class Mammalia; order Chiroptera; family Pteropodidae; genus Pteropus; species Pteropus vampyrus. The sequence goes on along the minus strand of NW_011888847.1, from coordinate 3,092,242 downwards.
AGATGGGAGTCGAGTACTTTTAAGAAGCAGGAAGGACTAGAACGGGCAAGGGTGAGCAGTATAGGATATAAACTTTGATAACCTGGGGATTCGCCAGCCTGAATCACATTGCCCAGGCAGGAGCACTGCCCTAAAGGCTCACACCAGGCTGGCCACTCCAGAGAGCATTCAGATCACCTGTGTCACTGGTCATGGTCCCAGGCCTGGAGTGGCCAGAGCTCCAGCACACCCACAGCACCTGGCAGGCTCTGTAGAAGGTTTTAATGGGCAGTCGGCTACAGACTTTAGAAACAGACAGTGAGAACTCAGTCTTGGACTCGGGTTCAAGGGCAGCCTCCATTTCTCAGAAGGACTAAGAACTGGAGAGAAGGACAAGGGACAGCCAGACAAGGGACAGCCACAGTCTTGGCTGAACTGGACTGCTGGGCTGGGCAAGGGATCAAGTCCATGCCTTAAGCCTCTTGGGGAGTTTCAACCTATGGAGTTGGAGACAGAAGAACAAAATAAAACTCCCGTCATTGAAATTGGGGAAAGAAGTTGGAGCACAACTAGCAGTAAACCTGGCTCCCTTCCTTCTTTGCTTTTTTCCTTCTACACATATTTAAGAATTGTCTCCTATGTACCACGCATTGTGATAGGCACACACACAGGTATGAATGAGCGATTGTCCCAGATCTGCTCCTACCAGGTGATACAAATCTACCATACAATGTAGCCAGAAGAGATCATTACAATACACTGAGGTCAGAGCAGCCATTAAAAAAAAAATGCGTCACTGACCCGAATCAAGAAAGATTCCCTAGCAAGTGACAGAAGATGGGTAAGGGCATTCCAGGCTGGGGAAGTAGCGCAAGCAAAGGCAGAGAGGTGAGTGACAACTTTAGAATGTTCTGGGATCTCTAGGTAATAGAGCAGCAGTCCTCAACTTTTTTGGCACCAGGGACCAGTGTTCCTATGAGAATCCAATGCCTGATGATCTAAGGTGGAGCTGAGGCAGGACGCTAGTGCTTGGGAGTGGCTGCCGATACAGATGAAACTTTGCTTGCTGGCCTGCTGCTCACCTCCTGCTGTGCTGCCTGATTCCTAACAGGCCACTGACTGGTACCAGTCTGCAGCCTGGGGGTCGGGGACCCCTAGAGTAGAATATATGAGGTTTGATGGAGGGTGGTGAGAGGTGAGGATGGAGAAGGGTTAGTCACACCCAGGGGCCTGGTTAGCTAGGCTCAGGTGTTCTCCCGTCGATCTCATCAGCCATGATAGAAGCTAAGTAGTGGCCATTTTTAACACATCATTAGAGATTGGATTTTAAAATGAATTTTTTAAGGGTGCATTTGTAGAGAAGACCAGAGGAGGGAAACCAGTTCCTGTAGATGGCTGTTTTAGAATCCAAGTAAAAGGTGGCGAGGACAGGAACCAGGGCTGCATTCATTGCTTGGAATGAAAGGAGAAGAATGGACGAGTACTTCGGAGGAGCAGAGTCCACAGGACTTAGTGACTGATGATTGTTGGTGCTGAGCGAGACAGAGAGGAGTCCAGAATGCTTCCCAGGTTTCCGGCTCAGGTGAAATACAGGATGGTGGGAATTTGAAGCGAGGTGCTGGGAGGGAAGATGACGAGTACAGTTTGGGAGCTGGTGGAGAGGGGTCTGTGGAAGGCCTGTGGGGCACAGTGAGAGTAGAGGTTCTGTGGGAAAAGAGATGCGGTCAACTGCCAGGAGACACCCCTACCCTGGTGTCTCCTGGCAGTTGCCGTGGGTCTGAGGGTGGTGAGCGGAACTGGTAGGAAACTGAGTTAGACGGAGTTCCAGCTCTGCTGCTTGTACTAGTCCTGTGACTGGGGCCAATCTGGGCTTCTCCTTCCTTCCTTTCCTGCAGCATATGGATAATAATACCTACTGTCTAGGTTGAGATTTAAAAGCAATACTGTATTTTACTGAGTATTTTACCTGTTAATGTCTATGAATTCCAAATCCATCTTACAAAGGTAGCCCATTATACTTTAATTGGAAGCATTTTTTCCTTAATGATAGATAAAATAACGTTTCATCTTCAAAGTAGTGGTGTCTTAGATTAGATGGACCGCTGCAATTAATCTGAGTGTGTTTTGAAATCTCAACGGAGTTAGATAATTATAAGGTCTTTGACAGCCTATCACCCCCTGAAGATGAGGCTGTCTTCTGGCTTAATACAATGACAAACAAATTAAAATGCATTAAGGCACAGTTCTAAACAAATGGAATAAACCTTCCAGGAAGCCGGAACACTTCACAAGGCTCCACCCAGTCCCCATTCCCGCAGCAGACCCGATAAATCTCTAAAAGCAGAAAGGTTAGAATGCATGGGAGCTTTTCTTTTGTTCTTTCCACGGGAATTCAATTAAGTGGTTCTCAAACTTCAGTGTAAATTAAGACGTCGGGTATAGGAGCATAAACATATATAACATACGCTCTGTCTATGTGTGGTATGGGGGATTTAGGGCTTTCTAGGATAATTTTGACTATTATTTTAACTTTTCAAAACACGTACGATTCAGTGTCATTGTTCTCACCTGTTTACAGAGGAAGGCTCAAGCGTTAGGTGAACTCCAACCAAACTAGAGTGGAACCAGTTGACTTGTTTTATGAAGGGTATTTACAAAATGCAGCTATGTGGACGTTGATGCATATTTCTAAGTTAAAAGTAAAATATGGATTGAAAGGTGGAACTTTATTTCTAAACAATATGCCAAGGCAATTTTAAAGAAAAACTTAAAATTTAAAATGTCTCAAACAGTGGTGAATTTTAGAGGAATCATATTACCACCGCAAGCCCTGGAGAAAAAGGAGAATGTTTAGATGCAGGAGAACAAGATTTGGTCTGTGCCCAGCTGTTTGAATTGTACCAGATGATGTGCTCATTTGGCTGTGACCATGTTGCACCACAAAATAAGACATTTGGAATTAAATCCCGGGACAAGAAGGTTGAACATTGCTTTGGGGTCTGGGTGGGATTACAGGAGCTGGTACTAACCCTGAATAGTCAGGTGTCCAGTGTCAGTAGTCAAGGTCTCCCTGGGATTTTGCCACATGGACAGTGTTGGCGGCCTTTGGGCTTACTTGCCATTGAAAGGGGGCCTTGTGACCACTTTTCTCTCTGGTGTCATCAGAGATAGCGAGAAGGGTTTGCTTGAATCTCTTTGGCCCTGCTTGTCACAATTGACTAAAGAGAGTGGTTATAGGAAGGTTTTAACTTTAATACCTTTCTATTCCAGCTGTAAGCCGGCCTTTAGTAAAGCTGGCCTTTAGTATTTGTCGATGGCTTGGATTTGGATGGTCCTGGGCTTGTTACTGTCCTCAGCTGTAATGAGTGTGGGCTCGGCCACTGTGGGCTCTGTGCTTTAGGCCAATGGAATAATGTTTAGTAAATTGTTTCTGAAATGTTTTAGTAACAGTGCTTTCACCCCAAACTATTGTATACATCGTAAATTTAGTTAATTTTAAACAATGTATTATGCTTCTTTGTGAGGGATAATTCCATAAAATAGTCTGTGTAAACTTGTAGATTCTGCAGAGAGAAGGTTTAAATGGGCCAAGCTAGACACCAGGATTCCAGATTTTTATCCTCAGCCCATCCCAGGGAGAGACCTTTGACCCACACATTTGAGCTAAGCCTCAGGTTCATTATCTTGCAGGAACATAGTTCTCCCTTACTGGAAGGGGCTTCCTGGGCTGCCTGTGGCTGATTTATGTTTGTCACCAATCCCACAGCATTAAGTTCAGTGTTTTGCCTGTGATGAGTGCCCAATGCATGACCTTAGTGGGAATTTTATGAAGATGCTATAGCAAGTAGACGTGAACTTAAGGCAGTTAAAAAAACTGTGGAGTGGGTCTCAACCCTGACTGATAATCAGCATAATCTGGAGCAGATTTAAAAAATACAAATGCCCAGGTTTCACCCCAGGCCCCCTGACAGGAGTCCCAAGGAAAGGACAAGCCATGCCGTGGTGAGGCAGCTGCAAGTTAGGCTAATGGTGTTCCAGGGTGGAGAGCTCCTGGCCCAACTGGAGCAAGACAAACCAAGAAAGACTTTCTCCTGGAGAAAAGAATAACTCCTCCTACACTGGAGGAGTTATTGGAGTTGCTAGAGGATGTGGGTAGGGGAAGGACCAAGCCCTGGGAAACCTCTGCAGGCTGTTCCAGAAAGCACTTGGAGTTGGCCAGCTCCTCGTGGAGGCCACCATTGTGGGGAAGGACAATGTTTCTACTCAGAAAGTAATTCTGCTCTCTAATTGAGAGAGCGGAGATAGCTCTTCTATTTCCCCCACCACCCAGTGATTATGGACACCAAGGGACTTTAGTCTCTGGCAGGAGGCTCCACTGTGTTGTTATCTGGATGTTGGAAATCGGAGATGAGGGCAATTTAGCAGAGGAAGATCAACCAAGAATCAAATTTGATTGTTTCAGGACGCTTCTCTGTTTGTTTCTTTGGGACAGGATTTTGTTTAACCCTTTAAAATACACTGTTCAGTTAAATTCAGCAACTATTATTTAAGTACTTACTGTATGTTCCCAGCTCTGCTGCCTAAATCTTTTATAGAATGAGATTAGCTATGTGGAAGCAAAGGAGAAGAAAGTAGAAAAGACAAGTCAAAGACTCAGTAATTAGAGTAACTAAGCCAGAAGTATCTCCTTTTGTTCACATACTGTTCTGAGCATGAATTTGTCCGATCTTTACAGGAACCCAATGAATTAGACACTTTTTATGATGCCTGTTTTATAGATGAGAAAATAGAGGCACAGAGAGGGTAAGTGACTTGCCCAAGATCACATAGCTGGATTCTAGCCCAGTCTGGCTACACTGCTGTATCCTCTTGACCACTACACATAGGGCCTCTTAAGGAGTTTAGAGACTGGTGAGAGACAGTTCCACAATTAGAGATGACTTCTTCCTTCTTGGCTGGGCTCGACGTCCCCTCTCAGCACTTATGTCCACTCTCACAGTACACCATGGTATTGTTTACTTGCATCTGTTCTTTCTTTGTCTGTCTCTCTGGGCCATGACTTCTGGAAGAGAGAAGTAGGTCTTACAAGCCCAGACCCTGGCAATTAAACATCCTTAAAGAACTTTCATCTATTGAGAGCTTATGCTAAGCAGTTACATGCATTATCTCATTTATCCTATCACAGCTCTCTTGTTTTACACAGAGAGAAATGACCTTTAGAGAGATCAAGGAACTTGCCTAACTTCACATGGCCATCCAGCATGTCTGTGTCCATGCCCTTGAGTCCTCATGTCCAACTCAGTCAATGTTTGCCGAACTGAGCTCAAGGACTAGGGGTTGTGATGTAGGCTTTTAGCAGCCAGGAGATGGGAGCAGGTGAGACTGGGGCCCTCATCCCAAACTTCAAGGGCGAAGTCCTTAATCCACATGTACATCATTGAGAAGGTAGATCCCAGAAGGATTTTGCTCAGAGGATCCTGGCCAGTACGTCAGTCAGATGAGCCTATGTGTATGAGAAAGCTTGTGAACTGACGTGCACCATACGAATGTACAGCACGATGTTTCTGTGATTTGTGTGGCGGCAGCACTGTTGTTACCCCTACCCAGTCATGTCCATCTCTCCCTCAGCTCATGTTCATTTTCACTCCCTGCTTTCCTGTGTGAGCAGTAGATGCAGAAAACACAGGCTGGCTAGAATAGGACTCAAGAGATCCAGTTCTCTCCTCTTACTTCATTCATTCATTTATTAAATTATGGTAAGACACACATACATAACATTAAGTACATTTACCTTATTATTACAAGCATCACCACCATCTATCTCCAGAACTCTTTCCATCATCCCCAACTGAAATTCAGTACCCATTAAGCAACTCCCCATCCCCACTCTCTCTAACCCCTGGCAACTGCCATTCTATTTTCTATCTCTATGAATTTGAATACTCTAGGTACCTCATGTAAGTGGAATCATACAGTATCTGTCATTTTTGACCGGCTTTTTTTTACTTAGATCACTTGAGTCTTTCCCCTCAATTGTTTTCAGGTTGCATGCAGATGAGGGAGGACCTGAGGGTGGGTGAGAAAGTGTGTGTGCCAGGAGAGTCCGTGTGTCTGTCAGGGCCTAAGGAGAGGAGGGCTGAGAAAGCTCTGTGACCCCAAGGGCCTGTTAAGGAGGGTGGGGGCTTGTCACTTAGAACTTCTGTGAGGCTTGTTCAGGATTGGGTCCCTATGGATGTATTTTCTAGAGACCACTGCAGACAGTCCTCACTGAGGCTGACAGACTGTGCTGAAGCAGCATCCAAGGGCTTCTTGCAGGTCTGGGTAGATAGAGAAGGACAGGCTACAGGCTGTAGGCCTGGCATGGACTGTCAAATAGGTAGGCCTGGGTTTTGAATGCTGGCTCTGTTTTTGTACTAGATATGCTCTTGAGGAAGCCACTTAAGTGGTCTCTGCTTTTTCATCTGTAGAATGGGGATGACAGTCCTTACCTTGCAATGTCATTCTAAAAATGTAATGTACATAAAATGTGAGGCCCTGTGGCTTGCACAGAGTAGGCATTCACAAATAGTGACAATAGAACCATCAAAGATGAGCTCCCACACTCGGCATTTTCGAAGATGAAATGTCCACACGGTGTTTTCTCAATTCTGCTGATGGTCCAGAGTCATGGCTGCCAATTTCTCTTAAAAGTAACGTGTTTCACACAGGAATGAGAATGGGAATATGAGTAAAGGTGGTAGATAGGGGTTGATTCGGCCACACAGCTGATTAGGAGCGGACCTGATATCTACTAATCCTGTCTATACAAAAATAGAAAATAGCAAAGGGGGCAGAAAAGCCATTTGTAGACATGGAAAAGCACAGGGTGCACATTCAACAGTACTACTCGCATTCCATCCCTCATTGGGAGGACCTCCTGGAACTCCCAACTGTTCGGCATCCACTAGCCCAGTGGTTTTCAAAGTGTGATCCCTGAACCAGCAGCATCAACAAGTTCACCTGGGAACTTGTTAGAAATGCAGATTTTGAGGCCCCCACTCCAGACTCACTGAATCGGAAATGGGTGGAGCCCAGCAGCCTGTGCTTTAGCAAGCCTCTGACGCACACTCAAGTTTGAGAATCACTGCTCTAGTGCTCCCCCACCCCTCAGTTCTGCTTTCTGTCTCCCTGCTGCTGGACACAAATGCTGCTCCAGCCAGAGTAGTTTCCTTCTTGAAAATACGAGGGCCATTTTTACCCTCACTTTCTTGCTGTGCCATTCCCTGCACCTGGAATGTTCCATTCCTCACCTCACTGGGATCTTATCCAGGGCTGCTTCAGAATTCAGCTCACCTAGACTGCTCCTGGACATGCCTGCCAGCCCATAGGTGTCACTCCCTCTCTGATCATCTGTAATCCTTAGGTTCTGACCTATTCACTGCTAGTTGTATCACTGCTAGTTTTATCACCAGGCTTGGAAGTTAGAGAAAATGAACTGTAGGAAATTGTCAGGGGAATATCGTTCTTGTCGTCTTTTATGGTACATCACAATCAACACTAACCTCCCCAAGAAACTGTTATTCCCTGTATGCCTCCTTTTCACATCATTAGGGGAAACTCAACAGGTGTTGCTGGAGAGCTGATTAAACAATTATCACCCCTTCCTGGCTTCCTGTTTGTGTACAGTCTGGAGAATGCCAAAGTCACCGGTCCTGCCAGCCTTTCCCTCTGCCACTGAGTTAGCTGCCAGGATTGGAGCGCCCCCCCGCCCCCCGCCCCGCCGCCAGGTGGTAGGGTGGGTGGGAGAGTTGTCTCTGCACCTGGCCCTGCTGAGCTGAAGTTGCTCTCCAGGCTGCAGAGACTGTGTATTTTAGGCAGAAAGAAGTATAAGATTTTAAGGCTGGAACTCATCTAGTCCAGTCTCAGGGAATCTGAGATCCAGTGAGGGAAGGTGACTGGCTCGGCCGCACAGCTGTTTAGGAGCGGACCTGAAGGAGATGCTGGCTTCCCTGATCCCTAGTTTAGTGCTTATTCTCCCACTGTACCTGGGACTGGCACATGAAGAACTATAATTTGGCGGTCTTTTCACATATCCTGGCCCCTACCCACTGCCAGACCAGTCTTGCTAAATCACTACTATACCCTACTCCAGTCTGCCGAGAATCAAGCAAGCACCTGGTAGTACTCACCTACCCGAGACTTCTTCCCTCTGTGATTTCTGTGAGTATGAGACTGTGAGTGGACTCCGTAAAGAGAAGGAACTTGGCTAGGAGCATCCTGGACTGGTGGAAGAGGCTGAGACCCACCCTCATCCTGCAACTCTACAGGTCTTCACATAGGTCCCTACAGTTTGTTGATCTAAATCTTCTCAAGAGCAAAATGGGATTTAAATTGATAAGTTTGTGTTAGAACCTGGACAATTGAAAACCTCTTGCTGATTTGGCCTTCAAGAGCAGGAATGGTAATTAAATGTCACTCATAACTCTTTCTGATACTAATGACCACTTAGAATGTGACCTTGAGAAGCATTTTGAGTAGGGACTGGCGGGGGGTAGGGTAGGATGGGCACCATGATTGATGAATGATTTCTGTCAAGAACAGTCTAAAGGAGAATTCACAGTTGTGCAAAGATAAAATCACTACATATTCTATTGGTAAAAATTTCTCTTGGAAATTGTTTCATTGTTAGTTTTGACTGTAACAGAAAACCTTGAATAATAGTGACTTAAACAAGATAGACGTGTTTTTCTTGCACATAAAAGTCTGAGTGAAGTCTAAGGTGGGCGTAGTGCTCAAATGTCTCAGAGACCTGGGCTCCTTCTGTCTAGGGTGAGCTCAGTCTTATTGTCCAGGACGGTACCTCTGTGTTCCAGGCAGCAGGGTAGAGAAAAGGATTATTAAAGGATATGTTTTTGAAAAGGTAAAATCACGACTGTCATACAAATGTAAAATAAACACATTGTAAAGATTTTATTTACTTCACCTAATGAAGGAACCAGTAAGATGTTATAGCTGGATCGAAGGAGAGCTAAACACACACACACACACACACACACACACACACACACGCACGCACACACGCACACACACACACACACACACAGGCCACTAAGAATACTGAAGTGAATCTACAATTCGATGCAAAACTGATCAGTATTCACTGCAATATCAACTTCCTCTCCATTGGATATAATTTGCATTTTTTCCGAGGGGTGCTCATTGGCATTATTAACAGTACTCTACCTACCACTCCCAAAATTGGGAAATGGCTCAAAGACAAACCGCAGTCTGATATAACGGAGGTGTACTCCAGACAGGACACCTGTAATTTTTTGTCCACTTCACAATTTTTCCTACAAGATAAAGATAAAGCAAGTCAAGGGAGTACATCTGCTTTCTCCTAAGGAAAGTTCCAGAAATGGCCACAGACACATACATTTGCTTACATCTGATAGCCAGAACTGAGTCACGTGGCTGCACCCAGTTGCAAGGAGTAGGGGTGGGGTGGGAATGTGGTCTTTATAATATTCTCTTGAATTGGAGAAGGGGAACACAGGTAGCAGGGGGAACCAGCAACCTCTGCCTTAGCCATCGTCTGTGGTTATTGCCACATCGTTCTTGACAGTAAACACTTAGAGGCAACTAAACGTCCATTAGATAAGTCGTGGCACATCCATATGATAGATTATGATGTAGCTATTAACAGAAGGAGGCAGCTGCATAAGTAGTGATGTAAAGATCTCCAAGATAGATTGTTCAGTGAGAAATACATGCAGAAGAGTGTGTATGACAGATGACTGTTTGAGTTGGAAAACACACACGAATATGCTTGTGAATGCATAGATTCTCCCTGAAAGGAACAAGAGAAAGAAGTAACAGTTTCTGGGTGACTGGAGGCCAGAGGAAAAAAGAGAGACTGACTTTATAATTGTTTTTTATACTTTCTGAATCTATACCATGTTCACATATAATCTGTTGTTAATAAAAGTCACTATTATGTATGGCTTGAAAGGAAATTGGAGTTCGTCTGAGGCTGGGGAGAGGGTAAGTTTTCTAGACTATTACAACAAGTTGTCCAAGTATCAGAAGAAGTGGGAGGCTTGGAGAAGAAGCAAAATGGAACCCTAGAATAAAAACACATGATAGAGAGTCCTTTAACTGCATTTTTTTTTTTTTTTTGATTCTTGAATTTTGGATCACTTGGATTTAATATTATTTAAAAAATTTAATGCTGTTTTTAAACATTAAATGAAAATATAAAATTATGGTTGCTATTACAGATATGTTCACACCTCTGCACACCCTGTCCTGTGTATCTACATATCTGTATCTGTAGCCATATCTATATCTCTATATTCCTGCCCAGGGAATTCAACTACGGGGAAATCTTCAGGCTCTTTTTGTAGCCATGTCTTCTCAAGGTGGGAAGAAGAGTGAACTAAGAGTTAAGAAGCCTGGGTTTTAGCCTCAGCCTCCACCCTGATGAGCTATGTGACTGTGGGTGAGTCACTCCGCCTCTCTGGGTAGATCTCACCTCGGTAAAACAGGCTCACGTACACTTGTTCCACTTACCTTACAGGAACAGTCTCAGGATTTGTGTTTGCGAGGAGGTGATCTGTCAGCACTTGTGAAAAATGTAAAACATAATTCAAATGCAAAGGATTATTATTACCCACTGAGAGAGAAGAGGCCACAGAGCTCAGATCTCATACAGGAAATTCTATCTTAGGCAGCAGAAAGGCTGTTTGAAACATGAAGCCTAAAGAGTGAACTATGGAAGTAGCAGCCGGTAGATCAGTATTTATGGAGCATGGTGTGTGTCGAGCCCTGTGCCGAGAACGGCAGTGGAAACAGTAGAGTGTGATGGTGAAGAGCACAAACTCCATGAGTGCTGATGCCCCTTCCTACCTGCTGGGTGACCTCAGGCTGATGACTTAGCCTCTCTGTACCTCAGTGTCCTCATCTGTACATAGGGGTAATATTAGTACCCACCTCATGTCATAGGCTCGTGTGAAGATTAATGAGTTAATAGGTGTAAAACATAAAAACAATGCCTAGCACATGGTAAATTTTGTGAAATAATAATAATAGTACCTACCACAGTAGATGATGATAATTAAATGTGCTATTGATTGTAAAGCACCCAGCACAGGGCCCGGAGCCCAGTGAGGTGGCCTCAGGGCCAGAGGGGTGGTGGGAGTAGAAGTACAAGTATGAATAACGTCATTCTCTGCTCTTGTGTAACTTACAATCTAGTGATAGAAAGACTCATGTGAAGCGACACACACTAGTAAAATAATAGTATACCAGGTGAATATTTAGATATCGAGTAGGCATGTTAGAGTTATTAAGCTTCGACAGGTTAACGAGTACCTTAAGGAGAATTTTTAGTTTGGTTGCGAGCAACGTGAAGAACAATTAGAAGAAAATGGCTTAGAAAAATTTCATTTCTGGGGTTTCCTGGCCCCACTAGCAGCCTAGAAATGAACCTTGTTTGGTATGGAGTTAATAAGCTTTTGGCATCTAGTTCCAGGCTGCAAAACTTCAGGGAATTTGTCATTATCTCATCCAGTGTGCTAATCACCAGCCAGGAAGCCATTACACCTTCCTGAGGCACTTATCTAAGGCGATTCAGAAGCACAGCTGCTTCTGAGGTCCTGGGATGGGCCCGCAGGCACCTCGCCACCCAGGCTTTGCGGGCCAGCCGCGGGTCATTTTTTAAAAAGGGCCTTAAAGTGACCCCCCCCCCCCCCCC
>NW_011888847.1:3042420-3079444 GCF_000151845.1 Pteropus vampyrus | reverse complement strand
CTCTTAGCTGCAAGGGTGCGAGCCAGGCATCTTGATTCTTCCAGGCCTCAGGCACATTCAGGAGGTAGCGCTTAGGCGCCAAGAATATTTGATGCATCAGAGTTGCTGAAATGTCCTAGCCCTGGACAATGTCTTATAGGCATTTTATGCTCTCTAGAGGGAGGGGGTCTTTTGTAGCACCTCAGCCGCAGGCTGTAGTTGTCCAGGTGGGCCCTTAGGAGAAAAAGAGACCCAAGAAGGGGTTTGAGGATGCCATCCCATGTCCCAGGCTTGGAGGCTGTAGCACCGTGACCTCCCCCAAAATGAGCCAACAAAGGCATTGGATTGTGTGCTAAATTCCTTTCGGATCTAAAGCCCCATGCTCCTAGCTCCTGGTTTGAAATGGCTCCAGCTACAGTCCTTTAGGGCAGGGGAGCAGAGGTCCATGTTCCCACTCTATGTCATGTAATCAAATATCTCCCCCCACCCCCCATAGGAGAATTACTCCTGTGGTATAATTTAGTTCCCAAACCAGAACCTCATTACCATTTAAGAAGGCACTAATCTCATAAGAAGATTATGTAGGAAATTTGATATAGCAGTTTCTCCCCTCTTTCTTTACTCTCTCTTTGGTGGTTCAGGGTTAAGAATATGATTTTTTTTTTTTTTTTTTTACAATGTTAGGCAAGAAGAACATTTGGTAAAGTGTTGGTTCTGGACCCAAAAGAAAGCAGTGTGTTCTTTGAGCTGTGACCACAGCAGGCTGGCCATGATTTTGGGGGTTTTGAATCCTCAGTTCCCCAAAACTCAGGTGGTGCCTTCTGAGACTGCCCCTGCAGGTCCATTCTTTTCCTTGACCTTCTCTTACAGGCTTTTGTTCTTACTTTGCGTTTCATTGGCTCCTTCCAGCTTTCCAACTCTGGGTACTTTGTCTTTTTCTTCCTGGGTTCCCTTCATTAGACCTCAGTAGAGGTCCTACCCTTGATTAGTGCCTAAGAAACACTTTCTGATCAGTCACTTCGGAGGGAGACAGACGAAGCGAACATCCCTCAGGTGATTGTAAATAACCATATGTTTTCAGCCAGTCTCCACCCTCTATGCAGGGAGAGTGTGTTATTGATAGAATATTCCATACTACTTGATCTTGTTCATAAGAAGGAACTAGGTGGTGTCGATGAGGAATGACATGGAGCTAGAGTAGACAACCATTGCTGCTAGTTACTATTTGAACTAGTAGGTTCTAGTTCTGTCTCTGCTACTTTCCAGTGAGATGATCTTGGGTAGCTCAAGTATCCTCAGGTCTCCATTTTTTTCATCTCACAAATAGGGGCGATAGTATCTGCCCCACCAGTTCAGTGCCAGCACTGAGATGATGGCTGTGCATGCCAACGAGCACGAGTGAGATAAGAGTGTTAAATGGTGCATTTATGAATCTATCAATTAAAGCAAGACACTGCTCAGCATCGATGGGGCTCTCGTGTAACCATTTTTCTCTTGGTCTGTGAGGAGTACTTGAAAGACATATTTTCACTTATATTTTGTATTTATATACTGTATTTATTCATCTGTTCACTTATTATCACAATACTAAAATTCCTGCTACTGTTGCTGCCCGGCACTGTGGATCACGGAGGTTTGGTGTGTGGCTTTCTCCAAAGAGTATATGATCCCAGGATGTGCTTAAAGGCTCTGTTTTCCTCTTCCCCGAGTCCCAGACCCAGTGTGAACAGGTACTTTGTCCTAAATGACCAGGCCGAATGGTATTTGTTCACTATCCCTGGGACTATAGTGAGGTTAAAAGTTTTGGGGGTGTCCTGGCCCTCTGGAACTAGGAAATCAATTAGTGATTTTTCTTTGGGATGAGACCAGGTGGACTTTCTCCAGGATGTAGCACGTAGGTGGATAACTGGGCATCTCGTTATCCTTGAGACCTAGAGATGTACTTGCCTTTCTACGTCAACAAGACAGAAGCAATCCAGTGCTGGCCAGACTCCGAGCTTCTTGTGAAGCCCCTGGCTTTTGTTTGTTTTGTTTTGAATTAATCTTTTTTTCCCCCTTATCCTTAGATTTATACCATTTTGTTATTATAATTATTTTTGCAAGTGACAGGCTCTTGTTTTTGGAATTCTCTCGCTTTCCCATCTCCCCTGTCTTCCACCATCCTGCTCCTATGCCCTGGCCCCTCCCCACATCCACCTCCACACATCACACTGCTCCTTCCCTGCCTCCTGATTACCCTTTTTACCAGCTTGATCTTCCTATTAAGGCTCCATTTCCCTTCCCCTGATTGTTAAAGAGCGACCTGGCCCAAGGTATGAATGAGGGGGTAGGTTTAATTCCTTTCAGAGGTCTTGCACTTTTAAAAAGAATGCTTTTAAGAACTGAATAATAGTACTACCTAGTGTTGATGAAGATGTAAGAATTTCTTCATATGCTTCAAGTGGGAGTGTAATTGATAAAATCTTTGGCAATATGGCAAAAAGATATCAAGAGCTTTAAATATACATACTTCTCTTGACCCAGCAATTCCACTTCTAGGTAAGGATGATCATAGGTATGTATAAAGGGTGTTCTTTTTAGTGTTGTTTAAAAATATGGAAAAACTAGAAAATAAATATCTTAAATGAGGATATATTGTAGGTATTCAAAAACAGTCACATTAAAGAATTGATTAAAACTTGGCTCGTCAATATGATGGAACACTATGCAGTCGTGATAATAGAAAATATAGCGAATAAAATGCCAAGGTTTTCAAAATGTATTAAGTGACAAAATTTGCAGGTCATATTATTATGTTAGTTTGATGTTGTAATGGTCAAGTGGACTCTGCCTGGGTTTGAATTCAGGCTCTGCCACTTACAAGCTGTGTAGCCTTGGACATGTTTTTTAACTGCTCTAAGACATAGATTCCTCATCTGTGAAATAATGGATGAACAGTACCTACTCAGAGGTTGTTGAGAAGATCGAATGATTGAAAACTTGGAAAGTGCTTAGACTAGTACCTGGTGCATAATAAGGATTCAATACATGTTAGCTACTACTATTGTTAAAAAAAAATTGTACATATATACCTACATGCACAAAAAGACACAAAGAACTGGAAGAAATATATTGCAAATTATCTTTGGGTAGCAAGATTATGGTGATTTTTAAAAAAAATTTGTTTCTTTTATGCAGTAACTACAATGAACTTGTATAATAACAGTATTGCTAAAAAATTCATAAGGGCATATAAAGTAGAGGGGGAAAAGATTGTTTTTTAAGAAAATGACTCAAATGACAGAAAGTCTATCTATGTGTGTATGTGTTTGGGTCAGGCATTGCTCTAACCAACAGCTGCAACCTTTTCCCTTTCACTAAAAGCACTAATTTCTTATTGGGTGTTGCAATCTACATGTAACAAAGCTTTACAGTTTGCCAAATATGAATTTTCAAATATCTTTTTAAATCCTCAAGTAACCCTCAAACTCTGCTGACATTGAGGTTCAACTAGGTTTAGTGGCCTGACTGCCACCACCCCGTTAATAAAGGAGAAGACAGAAATGGAGTCCTGTGTTTTAAGGTCAGGGTAGTGCTCTCTCTACTTGCCTGCAGAGAGCCTGGAGGGGTGGGGGCATCTCACCGCCTGCCCTCAGGGTATTGGGCAAGAAGAGGCAGGTTTTCATCCAGCCATGTAGGAATCAGACGAGTCTCCCTGGAATATCTCCTATTTAACCCTGGAGTCCTGCAGAGTTTAAATCAGTCTTGAGTCTGATAGGAGAAAAGAATGTGACGCATTTAAGATTCGAAGACTTTCTCCCTTTCAGTGCAGTGGGAATTTCACAGTCTTTTTACATTACCAATTGGTCCATAAGGTAAATTGATTATCTGCCATATAGAAATTTAAGTTTGGTTTATGGTTTTTGGCATTCATAGGACATGTTTTTGTTACATCGAAGTGTTCATTCCAAATATTTGGGATTGAAGGTGTAAACAAAAATCAATCCTATGACTTGTAGATTTTTATCTTTTTGGCTTCAGAAGATGGATAGACTGGCTGCCCTACACCCGCTTCTGGATTTGAAAGTTGACTTTCATCTGAGCCATAAGGATAACATTTATGAGATCAATACCTCACCGGAAGTTTTAGCCAAGAAAGAGTAAACTAGCTTGGGTCTCAGTCATCATAACAGATGTTTGCTTAGGAACGACAGGACTCTGGTGGGCAAGTCTCAGAAACCATGTTATTAAACAAGAACATCTAAAGAGTTCATGTGACACTTTGGGATTCAACTTTTCATCCTCAGTTTTTCCCATCTGCCTTATCTTCTTCCCCGGGCATCTCTTTTTGCTGACAATTTGAATTTAGAAGAACAGAAACCTCAGATGAGCCTCTGACTTTCATGGAGAGTGAATGACCACTGCAGTTTTAATACAGGGAGGAGGAGAACTGTTTTTGATTTTTTTTAATGCCTTGCTTTCTTCTTTGCCCTGCTTCAGCACTCACCTCGCATGTTTCCAAAACATGTATAATGATACAAACCTGAATAAACGTTCTTGAATTTGCCACCAAGTGTATCTAGTAGCTTGCAGGAATCTGGGGGTGTCTGCTGAGGAGCAAAAACAAGTGAGAATAGGTCAGTGTGATGGCTTGAATGCTTGAGTGGATAGTTCATGTTTGAAATGCTGGAGGCAAAAAAAGAGTTCTAGAGGAAAAAGGTTTTGGGGTGTAGTCTCCTGTGACAGGAAGATCTGTGTTGAGGGTGAGACATCTGCTCTCCTGCCTAAACGAAGCAAAGGGAGTAATAATAATAACCATAATGATGATGATCATAGATACAGACTCTGTCAGGAATAGTTTCTATGCATTTTATATAAATCAATAACAATCCTATGAAGTAGGAACTGTTTGATGCCCACTCTGCAGATTGAGATTGAGGCACAAAGGGAGTCACAGACCTGCCCAGGGCCACACTGCTATTAGGTGGAGCTGGACCCCAGGGGGCTGGCTTCCGAGTCCATTTTTTTGCAATCTGTGGTATGGCTTTTCTTTGTCTTAAGAATTCATCTGGCTCAGAACACTGCCTTTTCTCTGGGGCATTCAGGGAGAACACCGCTCTTATAAGTCCAGGTCCATAGAGTGAATCCAAGAGGACACATTGTCCTCAATTGTGACAGCCATGGAGCTGAGAGGCCATTCCGTTCCTCCAAGCCTGTGGTTTCAGGGCCGATTCTCTCCTTCCAACTCACTGTCTGCCAGGCTGGCTGCTTGTTAGCATGTGGTTTTTTATGTGCCCGGGCTCCGGATGAGTGTCCAGGTGATGGAAAGCCATTACACACATAGCACAGATGGGATGCGGAAGGTTGGAGGATGAAGGCCAGATCTGGGCGACACTGTATGGCAAGCTGGTTTATAAAATTGTTCACCTGGGAGCTTTGCAAGGCACTGACTAAAGCTTCGAAACCCATGGTGGTGCACTGGGAAGTGTGGAATGTAACTCAAGTCATAATTCATTTTTCCTCTAAAGTTTCAGACATAGCTCTCTGGGTAAAGGAAGAACAATGGTAAGACTGCAGAGAAGCAACAACACAAGGAAATAATTGCATCAAGATGGGTTTGGGCTGTGTCATTGCACAGCCCACCGCCTTCATCACGTATGGGTCTGGGGTGGCTGTTTCTTTGAAAAGTAATAGGGGGTTTAATGGGGGTTGGAAGTGATCGCTGGTCTGGAGAATACAGATGGTACTTGGGTGCAGTTCTTTTACGGAATTGAAATGAGCTCAGCAACAAAATAAAGGAGGATGTTTTAGGGGGGTTGGACTGAAAGAGTGACTTGTCCAGGGCATTTTCCAGCTGAATGTAATGGAAACATCATGGAGCTTCAGTTTTTCTTGGTATTACATCATTTAACAAACAAGAGTTATTGAGCACTTGTCAAGTGCCCAGAATTGTTCCATGTACTCCTGCTGGGGAGAGGGGAGTCTCTAGGGATGAGCCAGATTTGCCTTTGAGGGGCCCCATTATTGAGAGGGGGAACAGATTCCAGGTGGAGAGAGGCCTGAATGTTTAGGTAAATTTTATTTGAACTTGGCGGGAGGGGACGGGAAGGACAAACTGTGCTGAGGAAGGGAGGGTGGAATGAGAACGTCCTGGTGTCGTAGGAGGGCAATATGGCTGGAGCATAAGGGGGTGGGAGAAATCCCAGTTGGGGCCTGAGTTTTAAAGAATGTTAAATGCCAGCAAGAGAAGTTGCGACTCGTGCAGTAGGAATGACAAAACCGAAGATTTTAACTTTGTTATTTAGAAGTGAGGTGCCTAGAGGGACTTTTGTCCTTAAGTCTTGATTCAGGACCCAAATGCCAACTGAAAGTTTCTTTCTCCTTATTTGTTGAGTTCTTGACTATCCTAGACACTCTGTTTTATGCATAATTGTTGCATATCTCTAACCTGCCCCTCTGGGAATTTACGGTTGAGGCCACTGAGGCTCCAGGAAATTGTCCTGGGTCACATGGGCAGAGAGAAAGTGAGAAACCTGGCCTCCCTCTCTTCTCCCCTTGGCAGTAAGCTGAAATCCTATGAGGTCCTCCTCGCTCTAGTTCCCTCACCTTCGGAGAGCTTGTTCAGGTCTAGCGATAGACCATCTTACACAAGACTACGTGGAGGCAGCGTCTCTGAGCTTCAAGGCATGGGGGAGCCAAGCTCAGGGTAGGAAAGTGGTGGGGAGAGGATTCTGTGTTCAGAACTTCCAAAGCTCGTCTGGGATAATTCACCTGTTTCAAGCCCCCTATGGTAATCTCATAAGCTCTGGGCACACTACCTCTTTGTAATACTTAGAAACTGCTTGGTTGAGGGAAAGGAAGTGCAGCATTTAAAAAATATCGTTTATATCTAGAGTCACTTTCTTTGACATTGAACACTTAGAAGTTGAAGTAATTGTTACTCCCAAGTTATAGATGCTAAAGAAAGCGATAAAGCATCACTGCCCGGAGTGGGAGCAAGCGACAAATGTGTATCGAGCAGCTCCTATGTGCAGGACCTTTTGCTAGGTCATAGGGACTGGGGGACAGGGGAGAAGGGGGAATATAAGGTAGGTAATGCCCCTGAAGCACTACCTGGGGATCAGTAATGAAGATGAGAAGAGTGTTCCTGATAACCTAAGTGATGCTCAATGCCAAAGAAGTGGCTCAGATGGAGAACACTGGGGAGGCACGAGGAATCGGGCTGGACCCCAGGAAGGAATGCATTTGGAGTCCGGTGAAAGGCTGATTTGGAGACTGACATATGTGGGAGTCGTTGGGCAGGATGGTGGCTAGGTGTGTCTAGCTGGCGCACTGGGCACTTGCAGTGGCAAATAAAGTATGAGAGGACATAGGGGACAGTGCAGAGGAAGTAGTTGCCATGTTGAAGAGCTACGTGTCACCCTGTGGACAGAAAGAAGTTGTGAAGAAAGAGGCATCACGATGATTGTATCGTACACCGGTTGGTTACCATGTGTAGGTGGATTAGTGCCAAAGAGAATCAAGGAAGATATAGGAGCTATGAGGTCAGATTCTACGACAGCTGGGAATGAAACCAAAGGGTAGGCACAGCAGCTTATGACGAGGGACTCGAAGGGCTGAGTGATCGACTAGATATGAGGGGCAGAGTGGGAGGAGGTGGAGATGGCTCCGATGAAGGGCCTGGGAGAACTGTCTGCACGAGGTTCTGGTGCTTGGGCAGCACTCTCTCCAAGTTTTTTTGTATATATCTTTACAGAAGTTGTTGTATAAAGTCAGCATATATCAGTTATTGTGTGGAGCAAATGTGTTTGTGTACAAAGGCACACGAGGACAGGAGAGCTAATGTTCCTGCTAATGTTCTCCAGAGGGGAGCAAAGTAATTTTGTAGTTTGGGGAAGGCCCATGGCATTTTAAGAGCTGTTGGTTTCCAGAGAGTGAAACTTGAGCCAACCCTAGATAGAAGTGTCATGGCTTTGGGAATAATTAGAAAGCAGCCAAAATTTGTCCCCATTGGCAGTCCTAGTAGATAAGGTTGGGGCCTGGGGTACAAGCCCCTAGAGCTCCCTGCTTCCTGTCTGCATAGTTGTGGATGAGTTTGTCGTCGCAAGTGGAGGTGAAGGGTAACTGCCAGCAATCCCCAACTCTGCATGATTACTTTCCTCCATTTGTCCTAGTTTGGACCCCTTGTAAGGGCTCCGGGCAATAGAGAGCTTTGTGCTACTGGGCTTTGCACTTTCAACCTGATTAACGCAGATGGCTTAACTATGGAGGTGGTAGGAATGCATTCGGGGATGCTGTGGGTCAAGAGGTATGACTCTGTGTCACTCACTAAATGAGTTGAATAATCAAGTGTTAAATATTTTTCATAAGACTGCCTTCTCTCTCTTAGTTGGGGGTATTTGCTTTTTAACCTATTTCTCTGTAAGGAGAGTTGCTTCTTAACTTTTTATGTTGGCAGTGATTCACTTTTGCAGAACATAAACTCACACTGATAATTACCCTTATCCCCTGTAAAAGGTCCTGTGATCGATATGTAACAGCCCAAACATAATACTGGATAAGCGAAGTCTGTCTTTAGTCTTCTGATTGGGATTGTCACGTCCCCGTAACTAATGTCTGTTACCCTCACCCCCACCGCAGTTGCCCAGGTGTCATACTAGGCCTGGGGAGACAAAGGTGAATGGGAACCTGTCCCTGAGTTTGTTCCTCGTTGTCAAGCCCTGTGCCCTAGGCAACTGGCAAGGAGTGAAGTGGGCTCAGCTAGGACTCTGAGCACTGGAGTGAATCCCAGGGCTGTGGTTATTAAGGTTGAGAAGTTGCCCCAGATAACCACATCCTTCCCATTGCCTTAAACAGCATACCTGGAGCTACCAGGTTTATTATCAGTAACTTTGATCCTCTGCTCTTTCTGGATAAAAAGAAATTGGAATTGATTGGAAAATATTTCACACCCACTGGCTGAGCTCTTGAATTCACTTTCTCAGACAGGCTATTTCAAGTTTTGGATCCCATTAAATTTGAAAACCTGTGATTCATTGATCGATTAATGAATTAAATAATCAGGGCATAACTTGACTTGTGAGATGCAAGTGGTAGATTTTCTCATATTGGACTAATTGGGTACCAGGGTATGTGTCACACTCTAGGGAGAATCACCCACACTGATAAAGTAAGGGGAGGAGCATAGAGGAAGTAGTGAGCGGGCCATGGCATCTATCCCCCCATTGCTGCTTGGTTTGAATGTCACCTGTAGGCTTCTGCAGATAGCATCTTCCATCTGTCTGTGACAGAGAGCTTTGGGTTTTTCATACTTTTCTCTGGCTACATTTTGTTTATTTCCCAGGTTGTTCCCTGGGCCTACTTCCACCTCTGGGGACACGCCTAACTCTGCTGCTGGCAGCCATAGAGACATCTAAGGTGCGTGTGCTCTGGTGAAGCTGGTTCTGTTCCTAGCTTTTACATGGCAGATGCCAGCACCCAGGGTGTGTGGGATCAGAGCATTTGGACCGAGCTTTGCACTCACCGAGTATGCTCATTGGGTCACTGGCTTTTCTTTTCTTCAGCACTGCTGGGAAGTTGGCAGGCTTATTTCAAACTCTGGAGGCTGCCACAGCCTCTGTCCCTGTAGAGTACTGACTTTGTACATCTAGCTTTCTATAGGGGCACAGCTGAACATGGTCATGGAAGTTTACAGGATTTGGTAGTGGTGAGGTAATTGTGAGGCAATCAAAGGGAATCAGGGATGATTTGCAGGCTTCAGCAGGATAATCATATTATTAACACAATTAGTTCCATTAGTCCTCCCTAATCATCTAAGGGAAGCAGACAGCCTTTAAAGTCAGGGAAAGCATCTTTACGAAGAAAAGAAAGGCAGAAGCGATCAGCTCCTTTTTTCTCCAAAGTACTTACCATTATGAATACTGAACAAAACATTAAAAACAACCGCCACCTACTGTATGTGCAAGAGAAGACCAGGGAAGGAACTGGGGGAGTCTCTTTAGAGGGGGCATGATGAGGGCCAGAATGGACACCGTGACTTAGGTTTACTCATCCCTTTTTCTCCAGCAGGGTATTGATTAGATGGTCGGGGCAGACAGTAGGAAGCATTTGGGTTAAATGATGCACCCTGCTCCCCAGGTGAGGTCTTTAAGAAAACCTAGGATTAGCCATGGAACACCGGTCCACCTGGGATACTGAAATTGTCCACTTCCTCTTTCCCTTGTTCCCTGTTTTCCTCCTTTCTCCTCTTCCTCTTCTCTATGTCTTGTTATGAAAAATGTCAAAACTATACAGAAGTAGAAAGAGTAGAATAATGACCCCCATGTATCTACCACCCGGTTTCAATAGTTATCATGACCAGTGGCCGGTTTACCAGTTGGTACTTAGTTATTGCCACCCCAGACTATGTTTGTTGTTGTTGTCGTTGTCGTTGTTGTTGTTGTGTGTTGCTCATCTGTTTATGAGTAAAGGGGCTTCCAGAATTTCTGATAGAGATTTCTTTTCTCTTCTTTCTCTTCTTCCTTGGAAGATCAATGGGCCAACAGTTTAGACCGATATGGAGGTTTTCTGAGCCTAGGCAGCTGCATGAAGGGCAGGAGAAGTCAATAGGGGAGATCGGGTAGCGGGGCCTGGGGGAGCAGCAGAACCTGGGTCCTTTCGGTGGGCTAGATGGATTCCTGAGCGGCGTTACTTTTTTATTTTTATTTCTGTTTACAAAGCTACTTATCTTCAGCAAGCTTGCCCACCCAAGAGCTTGTTTATGTACAAGAATGAACATGGGAATAATAGCTTCCATAACAGCAGCTATGTTAGTATCATCTTCACTTGGCCTTGAGTCTAAACCTCTCACCCGTTTCTTATGTCTTGCCTTAGAATATACGAGGTTGCCCTTGTGGCTCTGCAGCCTAAAAGGGCACCTTGAGCAGGGAGCTCAAGTGCAAGCCTGTCGCTCCAGTGTTTTCCTGCTACAGATGCGGAGTTGGGGTGCCCCTCTGCAGACCCCTGCCACTGCCTTCTGACAGAATTTGGAATTGGGGTGTTTTCTAATCAGGGGAGGTACACTCAATCGATTAGGGCAACAGCAGCAGGCATATAGGCTTCCCAGAAACAGGAAATGCCCTTATGCTAACTTCGAGCATTATTTCAGTTTTGCTACCTTTCTTTGTTCTCACCACACAAACTCCGCCTTGCAACAGATGCATCAAGTTAGTTCAGCAGTTCACGAAGTCAGTGTTAAAGCAGACTTAATAAAAACTATTCTGCGTGTGTGATAGGTACTTTTGCCATCTCTTTTGAAGATATATAGAAAGCTAAAAAAATACCAGGCTTTTTTAAGCCCACATGTCTGTGCCAAGTATGTATATTTGGTGACAGTGGTTTAGAGTGAGGAAGGAGGGAAGTCAAAGTGGACCCCACCCAGGGTTGTAGAGGTCAGGCCCTCTGTGTCAAGGCTTTTTAGATATCTGGGCAGGTCTTTCATCTTCCCAACCATCCTCTATGTGTTGGAAGGCCCCTGGGATCAAATCTAAGCCCACCAGTCTCATGGCTCAAACTACAGATCCACATCCCTTATCTAAAATCTTTAGGGCCAGGTTTTAGAAATTCAGAACTTTTTTGATTCTAGAAGATTAATATAGCATATAGTCCATATATTACATAACACCCCCAACAGATTCTGGGGTAGCCCTTCATAATGAAACAAATGAATATTCTATAACACCACTGTATAAATAATCACACTAAGAGACATAAATATAGACGATAAACAGCCTTATGTGTCAGATTGGGTCAGGGTTTGTTGCCAAATGATTTTGACTCAAACTTTTAAAAAAAGGCCAATTTTTAGAGTTTTTGGATGTCAAGATTATGGTTCAGGGATTTTGGATATAGACCATCTACCTGCTAGTGACTGGAAAATTCAGATCTTAAGCTCGGACCTTTCCCCTGAACTTCAAGTTTATATATCCAGTTGTCCTTGGCTGTCTCAGAGTTGTGTCCAACCGAGTCTGTCCAAACCCTGCTCCTGGTGCCCCACTCCCCCGCTGCTCTACTCACAGTCTCTTGCTCAGCCAAGGGCAGCTCCATGTTTTTCTCAGGCCAAAAATCTCCATACTAGCCTTGTGCCCTTTATCTCACACACGGCCTGTAATCCATCGCCTTCACTACTCCCAATCCTTCCTAGTCACTATCATCTCTCACATGGGTTATTATTATAGCCTCAGACTCTCACCTGGATTATTATAATAGCCTCCTAAGTGGCCTTCCTGCTTCCTCATGTGAGCCTTCACCGTATAAGTCACAGCATGTCACTGCTCTGTTCAAACTCTCTTCTGGCTCCCCATCTCGAAATGCTCAGAGCCAGAGCCCGAGCCCAAGTACTGACTGCTCTCTGCCTCTCTGACCTCATCTCCCACTGCTCTTCCCTTCACTCTGCTCCAGTCACACCCATCCTTCTACTCCTGGCAAAGGCCAAGTCCTTCCTACCTCTTCCCTCTGCCTGATGTGCTCCTATTATCCTCCCAGAAAACTCATCACTGGTTCCTGATGAGTATCAGGAGGGCATTTCTTGATAAATTAATAGAAAAATTAAAAAACAGTCACCAAAGCCAAACTGTGAAACCTGTCTTTTTGCAACTAAGGCTTGGAGTACTCTAAATGAAAACCAACAAAATCTCAACACATTAGAAAGGATCTATGAACTAAGACTAGCTTCTGGTTATATCTATTCTGGACAATAAACAAAGCATGGACTCTTATAAGGATATATTTGAAAATTTTAAACTTTATTTTCCTTTGATGTCTTTGAAAGGCTGAAGATTTTCTTTGTGCTTGAGTAGTGGTTTATTTCTTCTATTTATTTCAAGCCCCGCCATCCTTAATTAAGTAGTGATTGTAGATGGCCCTAAACTGCCCTCACAAAGTAGAGGTGAGTTCATAGAATCCCTTTGATATGGTTTATAACACAACATACATGTGATATAGCTCTATTCTGTACTCGTCCAAAATATCATATGGAAATCTCCTATCTATCATACACATTAAGGAACTATTCTGACATTCAGAGCTTGAATAATTTTTGGTCCCCTTTGCTGTGTGCGTCCCTCCTAGTTTAGATGTTGGTGTGAGCTTCAGCACATGGATGTCTAAGTTGAGTGTCCAGCCTTATTATTTTAAAAGGCCTAGGACTTCAGCTATGGATCATTTACTCGGGTACCTGAATAGATTGCTTACTGCTCTCTGTGCTTCAATTTCCTTACCTGTAAACAAGAGGATTGAGCTATATAATGTTCTTCAAGTGACAACAAATTTATTGTTTGATTTTTTTAAAATCACAAGTTATAGTAGAAAATAGAAGAGAAGTACAAAGATTAGAAGACTAAATATGCATAAATTAAAAAAACACATTATTCTACTCCCCCATAGATAACCTTTTTTGCTTTGTGTATATACCTACTCATATACATTTTATTTCTATAAAATTGGATCATAAAATACATATTTCTTTATAATCTCATTTTCTTCTGCTTAATGCCATATTTTGAATATCCTTCCATGATTTTTTTTCACTGTGGCACAGGGTCTTATGATTTGAATATGTCACAATTTATTTAAATAGTTTGCTATTATTGGATAATTATTTTCTAATTTTACACTCTTTAAAAATGCTGTAATGATCATCCTGTGTTTAAATCGTTTTGCACATGTCTGGTTTGGGATAAATTCCCAGAAGGAGAAGTGCTAGGTCAAAGGATTTTTGCTATATACCACCAAACCACTCTCTACAAATTTTATGCCACTTATAGTTAATCATCAGGGCCCATTTAGAAGGCCTGTTTCTCCTTGCTATTACTAGTACTGGATGTTATCATTTAAGATAACATGTTTTTGAATTTTCCATTCAGGGTGGTCTTGGAACAAATGCGCTTGTTTCTTTGCCTACTTAAGAACCAATCCAAGTAATAGAAAAAGAAACAAAGAGCGGGTGATAAAATTCTGTAACAACCAGGTAAGCAGAAAGAAGACATTATAAAGCTATTTCATCGAATTTCTGAGGGTGAAAGTAGAGGGCAGGATAGCAACTCATGGAACAGAATAAAGGTGCTGAAGACCCCAGAACATGTGTAGAGTTACTGGAGCCTGGCCTAGAGCCAGCTGTTCTACAGAACCCTAAGGGGGCTCCAGGTTTGGAGATCGTAGTTACTTACCTCAGGGATCAGGAACGAGATAGGCGGCTGAAAATATATGACTGTCTGAAGGTCTGAATATGCAACTGTATGCCTACTACACTCACTGCCAAAGGGCTTGGAGCCAGACCCTAACTTCCAGTGTAAAAAATTGGAAGATTCTTTTAAAAAGAAATGGTCTAATGGTTTGGGGAGATTTAGCAAGGCTGGTGTGGGGATCCCCTGCTCTAATGGCCAGCTCCCACTTTCTAACCCTAAGGCAGATGGGCCAGCGTCCACAGAAATATGTTGCATTCATAAACCAGAAAAAGAAAAAGGTGCTATGTAAAAGGATGCATAGGAAATACGAAGATTCTTCTGGAATTCAACATATTATTGTCAGAAATAAAAGTTCAGTGAATGGATTGTAAGGTAAAGTCATGGGAATCTAGAATATGGACTCAAAAGATAAAAGAAATAGAAATATATATGACAAGTAGTAAGAGACATAGGAATAAATCCTGTCGGTCCAATATCTGAATAATAAGAGTTTCACAGAGAAGAGGCCAGTAGCAAAGAACAAATAGAAGAGTATTTTCCACAAGTTCAGTTTCATTCAGCACAGTGAATCAAAAAACCATATCCTGTGACCTTTCATTGTGAAATTTCAGAACACCGAGATTAAAAAGATCCTAAAACTTCCAGAGAGTCCAAAACAAAGTCTACTAAGCAACAGAAATCAAGCTGACATCAGAGTCCGCTGGCAATATTTATGTTAGATGAAAGTTCTGATAATGATTTCTCAGACCTAGATTTCTGTATCCAGCCAAAGTATCAATCATGTGTGAGGACAGACATGAAAGGTCTAAGAAATCTGGCTTTCTATGCACTCCTAATCGATATTTCAATCAGAATGTACTTTACTGGCAAAAACAAGAAAATAACCCAGAACAAGGAAGATGATGGATTCCAGTACCTGCAGCTGCACCCAGCAGAGCAGTGAACAGAAGTGACAGTGCTACAGCTGTGCAGCAGACCAGAGAGAGGTCAGTCCAGAGAATGGAGAGAACAGCGGAGATCTCCAGGAAGGCAAACCCTGAGAGAAAAGGGCCCTGAAAAAACTTGACGATCTGAGAAAGGCAATTGGTAGAGCGGAAAAAAAAAAAAAAAAAAAAAGAATCCGTTTGAATTTGATGTTAGTTATCTTCTCCATTGAGTGGTGCTTGGGTTGTCATATTGGGCCCATGGGAATAAGGTATATATAATACCATTTATAAAGTCATAAAGAGTAAACACTATTAATTAGTTTTCAGATTTTAAAACCAAGGTAAACAAAAAACATGGAACTCAGATACGGTTAGAGAACAACACTAATATGTTGTCACTATTGATAGTCTTAACAGTAAAGACACGGGGAGTGGGGAGAGACTCAGGCAGAGGACAGGGAGGGCTGGAAACATTAATGTCCTCTAGTTAGAATGTGGTGGGTCAAGGGATATTGTCTGTAGTTAATGGAACAAGAAATTGACATTTTGGATTACTTTTTTTCAGTTGTAGGGAAGAACAGGAGGAACTGAGAATTGCGATGTATAATTATTTTGTGGAGGAGGAAAGTGGAGGGAGGTGGTGAGTGAACTAAATCCTCATCTATCACATCAGCAATGCAAGAGAGAATGTCTAAAATAAGAAATCAGGAAATTGAGGTATAAACTTTTTATTTAGGGACATGGCAGTGACCACCAGAAAAACTCAAATAGAAATGATTAAAATTGGCTCCCTCTGGGGAATAACGGGGCAGGGGACTGTTGCTTCTCATAAGTTCACATGTGGTTTTTGATTTTTTAAAAACTGCACACATCATGGTAGTTTTGTTTGCATTCTAATAAGCAAATAACAAATACAGAGCCCAAAAGCAACTTTGGCTAATTTGATAGGCAAAGTAAAAGAAAAAAAATTTACCCTTTATTTCTTTGCCTAGTTAAACTAAGTGATTTTTAAGTTGGTTATGACTCAAATTTCATGCTTCTATGATTTTTATAAGACTTTTTCTCATAGGACATAATTTCAATAACATGATGAAAAGCAGTGGCAAATAGGACTTGATATACATACAAATCACATACAGCAGTATTTCTAGGAGGGCCTTTATTCTCCACAGTTGGGCAGCCTGCACTGTGTTTGTCTCTCATTGTTCGAGCCTCCCAGATCTTATACTAGGGTTTGGTGTTCCTTCAACTGTGAGCTTCAGGACAATGAAGGAGGTTTGCTTTCATTGTTCTTGTGTCCAAGAAGCAACTCTGTCATGTACACCATGTGAGCTCCTTGAACGGCTCACACCATGTTCTTTCCACATAATCTCCCTGAGCCCATGCCATTTGCTGAACATAAGCCTCAAGGTGACAGGATTGGGTCCAGAGTCGGCGAGCCCTGCTTTAGTCCAGGCTCCTCTTCTTCAAGCTCTGAGAATGTGGACAAGTCACTTAAATCCCTAAGCGTCAGTTTTCTCATCCCTGAAATGGTTAAGAATAAGGATATTGCGTCCCTCACCCAGAGAACACGTGTAAGGTGCTCAATAGATGGTGTTCATTAGAGTTGTGATTATTATTAAGAATAAAACTGTCTTCTTGTGGAGCTCAGAGTGATGAATAATACTTAGAATGTCTTAGACTTCGAAGGGAGTCAGGAACTGAATATCTTTATGAACGACCATTAACAGAAGGTTCTACTGGGTTGTAATATTATGGACAGAAAAGTTCCTGGCTTGAAGATAATTTTCCTGGTTGTACAATTCTGAGCTCCTGTCTGAACTTGCCTTCTGTTCCACATGAATCCATTTCGTTCCACTTGGAGTCTCTAGTGACTACCTGCTCTGTGCCCAGCCATTGATCAGGAACTGCAGAATCCCCAAAAGGAGCACATGGCTCTGCCCTAGGGGTGCTCACAGTCTGGGCGGGAAATAACGATAATGACAAGACAGTTTACATTTATAGGGGGCTAGCTACGTGCCAGGCACAGCTCCAAGTACTTAAATTAAACCATTTCATTTAATCCTCCCAATACCATGAGGCAGGTGCCATTGACATTCTCCATTTATAGATGAGGAAATAAAATCAAGGGCCATACAGCTTAATATTAAGCAGAGCTGAGATTTGAACTCAAATAGGTGGCCTTCAGATCCTTTACTCTCAATTGCTGCCATGTATTGGCTTTGTATAAAAATAGGAAATGTAGAATAAAACACATATTACAAATACACCCAGTGAGAGAGACCATTGCAAAGCAAAATGCAAAATGCATAGTGCAGCTTGGTAGTAGGTATTTTACCCTTCAGAACACTGGGGGTAAGTGGCTACATTTCCTATTTTTTCGTTTTGTTTTGTTTGTTTTTTGTACTCATCATCTTCTCTTAAGTAGGATACTCAGTCACGCACTGACATTTTCCTGAAAGAAGATTGGAAAACTATACTGTGACTGGGCGATGCTTTGCAAACCATTACACATTCTCAATATTAGGTTGGGCACTTTTGGATGTTTTCCCAGCACAGGAAAGCATTTGTGTACACATAGAGTTATTTGTTTTTAGCTACTTCTGTCATCAGAGAGAGCCAGCTCTCTGGGTCTATTTCTGAGTCTGTTGGAAAGAGGAAGCAGGTGCTAACTTGAGTTACTTTATTTGTGGCCTGTGGAGAGCTAGGATCTGTAACAGAGGCCTGCCGTCCAGCCAACAGGACTTTCACATGGAGATGATGGCTGTTGCTCGGTTAGTTCCTGTGCCCTGGATTCGGGGTTTGGGAAAGCACTGTGTCAGCCAGTTTTGAGGGACATTTATTTAAGATGTGTCTGGTAACTGAAGCAAGCTGCTCTCTGGGGGATTGGAGGTTAGAAATAGCTAGCAAAAAATGACATAGACTTAAATTTTGTAGCAAGCTAACTCGAGAACATGATTTTTAAAAAATCAGATGGTTCAAAAGAGCATAGAGCAAAGAATAAGCTCCCTTTTCTGATTTCTAGTCCCTCAATCCTGAGGCAACCCCTGTTTCCTGTTGACTAAGACTCCTAGAGATAATCTATGTGGAACAGTGTGTGATAGAGCATATGAGCGTGTGTATGTGCATGTATGTTTGTGTGTGCTCACTCATGTACGCACCCATTCTATTCACACGGTAGCCTAGCATAATAAACACATTGCACCTTGCTTTTTTCTCCCACTTAATATATCCTAGAGATCGTTCCATAGCAGTTATTACATTTACATCTTTTTTTCTTTTTATTTTAGGGTTTGTATACTGATCTACCGAATGTACCATGATTTATTTAAGAAGTCCCTATTCATGGATATTTTAGGTCCTTAAGGTCCTTAAAAGCCATTTTACAGCATTTGGTCTAATTGTCATATTTTACATATGAGGAAATTGAGACCCACACACAGAAAGATAAATTTAAATAATTCAGCAGGCTCTCAAATCTACATTTTGGATGTTTTTCTTGCTATTATTGTGTTTTGATCACAAAAGACAGAAGAAGGTGGCTGTGCCTATGAGTGTGTTTTGCACACATGGGTGGGTGTGTGAATGCGTGCCTACACAGGTAGGTGTACATTATGTTGTATGACAGATGCGCTCTCGAAAAACTGAATGAACCCTTTTATTTTTAAAAATGGAATATGAAAATTTAAATGCCCCGAGGGTGGGAAGATGATTTGTTATTTAAAGGAAAATTGTGGAGCAATCCTTAATGTGAAATGATGGCTTCTTTTTTCTCCTTTTTTAAAAACGACTTCATCGAGCCATAATTTACATGCAAAAAAGTACATCTCTTTTAAGTGCGTGGCTTGATGTTGTTGACAAAGATATATATTCATGTAACTCCCAGCCAATCAACAAAGAGAAAACTTCTACCTTCCCCAAAAGTTCTTCCATGATTCTTTTTTTTTTTTTTTTTTTACTTGAGTATATACTTTAGTGTTGTAAAATGTAATACTGACAAAATCATTTAGGTCCTCTGTGCCTCTCTGCATTCACTTTCTCCCTCTACCTCCAGTAGGTATGCTTTTGGTAAATATAGGTTAGTTTCGCCTATTCTGGAACATCATGGAAATGGAATTGTACAATATATACTCCCTTGTGTCTGGCTTCTTTCCCACAGCATCTGCTTTGTTGCATTATCAGTAGTCCCTTCTTTACTGGTAAGTAAAATACCGTCATATGGATGCAGCATGGTTCACATATTCATTGCCCTGTTAGTTGCATGTTTAGATTGTCTCCAGGTTTGGCTATTATGAATGAAGCTGCTAGGAACATTTGTGTACAGGTTGATGGCTTCCCAAGTAAATCATCTCCATAATTCAGTTGTGCAGATCCAGTTTAAAATAAGGCCATCTAACCATTGAGCCAACATGTATAAATAAGTTCCTCCCACGTGCTGGACAGAAAGGGTTCTACCCTGCAGGGATGTACACTAAAGCCCGCATAATATTTTTGCAGGTGTTTGAAAAAAAAAAATCCTCCTCTTCCCTTATTTTATGAAAGTCAGTGCTATTGGAAGCTCGTTAGAATGGAACCCTTAAAATATTTAATTACATGTGCACCCTCTGCTTTTCAAGCAGTTAATGCACTCTACCAATAGAGGAAGTAGCAAACTCCTTCTCAAATGGTGAGTAATTAGTTTAATTAGCTATTAACTTCAAAATCTGCACCCAATAGCTGCTTGAGAATTGTCCACTGTAGCGCCTCAATATTTTGTGCTTTCCAAAAGCAGAAGCTAGGAGAAAGTCTGCTGAGTGAAGGTCTTCTGCTCTGTCTAGCTTGCGTCTTCCATGCCAGACACCTCTGCGGACCATGGTGTGCCCGAGATACTCCAGTGAGAATGGCCAGCAATAGACGGGTGCAGGACTTGGGCAGCAGGTCCTCTGCTTTGGGAAAGAACCTCTGATTCTTCTCTCTTCTTCTCCTCCCATATACTTCCTCCTTCCTCACTCCCCACCCTTTTTCAAGTAATAAAGAACCTGTCTATTATTTAAGACTTAATTGGTGTAACATGGGCTGTGCAAGCCTCTCTTCCTCCTTCTCATCCTTTCTGAATTCACCTTTTTCTGACCTACTTCCTATTTTTTGCTTCTTTCCAGGCCCTAGTGTCTGACAACAGATGGAGAAGGAAGTAAAACTCAAAACTGGGCATGTGTGACCTTTGCGGGCTGTTCTGTTGCCTAGAGGGCTCTGGTGAAAGTTGAGCCTATGGTCAGGAGGAAGCTCGATGGTGAATTTCAGACCTCCTTTGCCTTGAACTCGATTGCCCCAAAACATAGGCACACAGATACCTGTGGGTCACAGTGATATGCAGCAGTAACACTAAGTGGGGTGCTGGCCAAGTGGTTAGGGTTCCCACAGGGCAGATGTGGTGTGTGGTGACAGGAATATTGGACTGAGATTCAGGAGTTAAGGGTATGAGTTTTGCCTCTGCCACCCACCTCCAGGCTGCCCAGCTCCAGGGGATTCATTCAGACAGACTACTGTGTTAATGGTGCCCTCTGGAGTTGGGCAGTGGTATGTTCTCACTAGTGCTACACTGGCCATATATATTCCTTAACCTCAGTGTTCCAATACATACAATGGCGATAATAATACTTGTCTTATAGGTTAATTATGAGGAATACATGAAGTAGTGTGTGTGAAGGGCTTTATGAATGGTTTGGCACCACTCGCAAAAATATTGCCTGTGAGTCTTGTCCTTTCAGAGATTTTTTTCATATAGGTCTGTGGATAGTTTGGGCCCTTTCTTCATTGCCTTGTTCTAACTCAAATGAGTGGACCTCCGTTTATGCCCAGACCTTCTCCAAGGGCTGGAGGGTAGGCGGGGCAAAGTCTGGGAGGCATTGCTCAGTCTTAAACCACCCTGGCTGGGAAGCCAGTCAATTGCACCTGAGGAGAATAATGAACCCACAGAGGCTTAAAGCAAGGAAAACTCTGAGACTGGGTTGTCAGAGGAGGCTTTAAGGGCTGGGCAGGGCTTGAGATGGGAGCTCCATCAAAGTCATCTCTGTGTGTTCTAGGGAGTTCTGGGTAGGAGTCTGGCTTAAAGCTCTCTCAGTCCCAGTTTTTCCATCTGAAAGGTAAGAGAATATTGCTTGCCTTACAGGAGATTAAATAAACTAATACAGGTAAAGCAGTGAACACAGTGTCTGAGGCATAGTAGGCATTCAGACAATGCGTGGTCACCCTCCCTTTCTTTTCTCATGGCCTCTGATGACCAGGGCCATAGCCTTTCTTTCCCTGGGTTTCCCCTGGGCTGTGTACAAAACTGTTACCTTAGTTCTTTATGTGGTATTCACAACAACACTGTAAGGTCATCAGATGTCCTTTGGGCCAGAAAATGCCTTTTGTGTTGGGGGAAAGCTTGGTAGAGTAGAAAGAACCTTTGACTAAGTGGCAGATTTGAAGACTTGCTTTTTAATAACAACAATAATTACGGAGTGTTTAATGCCAGGCACCATGCTAAGCACCTTCCCTAGATTATCTCATTTAACATTATGACAGCCCAAATGACGCAAGACCTGTTATAAATTTCATTTCACGGAGGAGCATTCTGAGGCTTAAAGAAGGTAGACGCTTATTTCAGGCCACAGAGCCAGCAAGTTCACTTTTCACCACCACATACTGAGTATCTCTTTTGTGCCAAGTAATTTGCATGTATATCTCATGGAGTTTTCACAACAACCCATTTCACAGATAAAGAGATTGAGGCCAGGCTCAGGGAGAGCAAATAATTGTCTGAGTGGGCAAGTGACAAAATTGGGATCCAGCCCTGGTCTGACTCCAAAGGCTATGTTTGTCTCCCCCACTGTTCTGCCTTGCTTCTGGCCTCAGCCGAAAGACACGGGAGCTTGAAAGAGAATCCTCAAAGAAACAGTGATGGTAGCTGGGAAGACTCGTCAAGTAAAGGCATGAGGTTCAAAGAGATTTGATAAAGATTGCCTCAGGGAGAATTGGGAGGGACCTGGAGCACCAGAAAAGGAGCTTAGAATTAAGCCTGGGAATGGTTGGGAGAAAGGAAGAGGCCTACTTTTATGTGGTGCCTGCTGCCTGGTGGTGATGCCCACTGACAGCTTGCAGAGGCTATGCAGGGCTGAGCACCTTCATTCCTTCATTATCTGGGCCTCGTAATTGTGAACAAAATCTGTAACAAATTAATTTGGCCATGAAGTCGCACCACATTCCACCACCTTTCAGACTGATAACCCCTCTTGTTGTCCAAGTTGAAGTTGCACCACCCTAGATGGATTCTCAAAGCTTCCTCACTTGGCTGGCCAGGCCTCTGCCAGCGTTCTGCGGCCATCTGCCCACGCTGCTAAGCTCTCTGTTGCTTTTGGCATGTTTAATAGCTTAATTTCTATTTTTCTGTTTGGAAATGCAGTTCATTGGTATTGAAGCGGCAGCGGGTGCTAGAATGGTTTCTGATTGCTATCTTGAATGTTAATATCCTAATACATTTTATAGTCAATGACCTGTTCCCCCTGCCACAAGTTCTCAATCCCATTTTGTAAAGATAGGCATGCCGCCCGCCTTCAGATCAGCCTCGCAGCCCATCTCATTCCTTTGCTGTCTCCTCCCTGCTTTTCACAGATAGCATTGTACTTCGCCAATGAAGTCCACGGTCGTGGGAAATCTCTGACTTAGAGGATATGAGAAAGCGTTTCATTTTGCCGGCAGGGTTTAATAGGGATGATCTAATCTCTAAAAGGCATACATTATTTAAATTCCATGCTTTTGGACAAGGGGGCCCCTGATGTTTTTGAAATGTGGCAGGGACAGGATTCTGGTTTGGCTCTGATCAGTAGAGCCGACTGTTGGTATTCCTGTTTTTAATTCAGTGCAGGGGCCAGGTTATGCCTGTGGCAGGGTGGGGGTTGGGGGGCAGAACTAGTGGTGAGGGTGCTGGAGAACATTTTCTTTACCCAGAAACCTAAAATCACAGACTCTTGGCATGGGGAGAGTCATCTCATGGCATCACCAGTTGGTTATTTGGTTCCCATCTGGATCTCACCTCAAGATCCTAGACGAAAGACTCCTGTGGGGCAGCCTGAGAGAGCTCCTTGTACCCCCTACTCCCTGCCTTGACCGAGCACCAAAATGTCACCAAGAGTCTTACCTAGCCGGCAGTGAAGACCTCTGTTGATAAAAGTGAAAATTTGAGGAAAACCTTTAGCACTCTCAATCGTGAAAGGCTGAGTCTGGGAATAAAAGGGCTCGTGAATGGCTCGGGGAACCTGGACTGTGGGTGGAGCGAGATGTTGGGGGAGAGACCTGGAGAATATCGGTTTGAGCTGAGTATTTTACCTCACGGGGAGCATGGGGTGCTCATGGTGCAGCTGCCTCTTTTTCTCTCTCACCTCGTTTGAATGTCACTTTGGTATAGATCACCTGCCCGTCTTCCTTCCAGGGGATGCAGTCTTGGAGGGGCGAATGATCCAGAATAAGCTGTGGATGTTCTGAATCTAGAGCCTTTCTCCACTTTTTCAAATGTTTATTAGGTGTCTCCTGATGAGCAGACAGTGAGCTAAGAACTAAGGATGCACATGTGATTCCCATACCCTGTCTAGCAGGGGAGATAGACTTGTGGACCATGGAGGGCAGTTTAATGGGAGCCATGGTTAAGATATGTATGTGTGCTCTGGAAGCACACGTGAGGCGGTAGTTAATTCTGACTGGGAATATCTGGAAAGGCTTCAGAGAGGAGGTGGTAATTGACCTCTGTCTTGAAGGAGGAGGTTTTCACCAGAATGACCCTTTGTAAGTAGTGCTTGCTAAGTGTGTGTCAGCTCTTTTCTGAGGACAATGAAAAAGAAAAGGAGGGTAGTGTTTCTTACCCTCGAGAAATTCACAGCTTGTTGGGGAGACAAGCCTAGCATGTATAAGCCCATTAGACAGATGGAATCATGTGGGTGGGAGTAGGCTACTGGGGGTTCTTGGTGATCCAGGGTTTCCGCAGGTACCACCCTGTCTCCTGGAGGACACAGTTTCTGTAAGGGTAGGTCAGATCTTGCAAAGATGTCTCAACTGTAAGAGTCCCAGCCCCTCTGACTTTTCTCCCATCATATGATTTCATTACCTGGTTCTGTACAGAAGTAGTTAGCTGGATTTGGAGGTGCGGGGAGGAAGCGAGGGTGGGTGGAGAAGGTCAATGGTAAGACCAGCAATATTGCCTCTCCCTTTACAACCCTGGTAGAATCTGGGGTTTGCAAAACGCATGTGCCAACACACAACCTGAGTGTGGGGGTCCTTCAGTCTCATACGAGCACCATGCACATTCCCAGCCTCTGCTTATATTGTTTCTTCTACCTTGAATGCCTTCCCTTCCTAGCCTTCATGAAGTCTTCTACACTGATGTCAGGCTCACCGGACTCTCTATCAGTTATTCTCTATCTCTCATTATTAAGCTGGGGTCAACATTGTTCTCTGTTTTGTTTTGTTTTTTTCTGTTTTTTTTTTTTTTAACTCCCCAATGAGACTATAAACACCTTGAAAGCAGGAATAGTGTCTTGTGCTTCTCTTATTTCCTCTGTGAGCAGTTCGCGTACTATAAAGAACACGTTTTTTTTTTTTTTTTTTAAAGACAGTCCTTGCAGAATCTCAGCATTGCTACTTACCTGGAACTTTGAGCATAGTTTCCTTATCTGTAAAATGGGATAACACAGATTTCTCAACCTCGACACCATTGGAATTTGGGGCTGGATCTCTGTTGTGGGGACACTCCCGTGTGCTGTAGGATGTTTAGCAGCATCCCTAGCCTCCACATATTAGATACTAGTAGTACCACTCCCTCTTCAGTTATGACAATCAAAAAGGTCTACTTTTTGGGGATACTTTTGTGTCCCCAAAATGTTCCCTTTGTCAGTGTCTCCTGTGCCATTGTTTCCTTTGTGCAGCAAAATCACTTCTGGTTGAAGAATTACTGGGATGAACAACCTACTGAGTATGCATCAGACCTCCTAGAACTGTTCCCAGAATATCACACACAGTCCATAAATGCAGATTCTTCTTCTTTCCCAGTTCACCGAGCACTTGACACTTTGGAGGTCGATTAATTGAATGGAGCTGTGACTCTTAAGTTTCAGCAATTTGGGGTAGAAATGTCATGGAACTCTCAGGGTGGCCCCACAATGCACTAACAGAGTCACTGTCATTTTCTTAATTGCAGATTGATCTGGAGCCAGAAGGCAGAGTGTATGTGATCATCGATCTTTCCGGGTCATCGGGTGAAGGTAGGAGAGTGTGACCCCTTATCTTTGTTCTCTTCCATTGACCATTTGTCTTCCAGTTTCTCCCTTCCCTTTTTGGCTGAGACATTTTACAGTGACATTTAATTAATTGGCTCATTTTTTTTTTTTTAAAAAGGATATTTTGAAGATGCTTATTTATGCCTGTATACCAAAAAGGACCAGCCATCTGTTAACTTTGGTGGAGCAGAGGGAGGATTTTTGACTTATCAAGTGAAGCCAATAAAACAGGCGTTCCTGCACGCTGGTGTGCCAGGCAGACTTCAGCAGAGTGACAGGCTCTCCCTGGAGGCTCCCGTGGGGTTTGCGTGTGTGTGGTGGGAAGGAAGTAAACCAGTTGGTCTAACAGTAATCAGAAATGAAACAAATAAGGTGTCGTATTTCAGAATCTTATTTATTTGGAGCTTTTATAGAAGTGTTACTTTTTAAAAATTATTTTTATTTTCTAACCAGTCCTTATGCAGAGGAAAGCCCTGATCTTAAAGAGAAATAATGGGGTGAGGGAATGTGTGTTCTCACTGGCTGATTACACAGGGTATAGATGTTCTCGTAGAGTTGGCTTTTTTTTCTTTCTTCTTCTTATACCCTCTCCTCTCGATCCTGTCTTTGCCCATGTACTACCTTTAGGGGCTCGCAGGGTGGTGAGGACTGAGCAGCCAGGGGAAAAGGGAAGACTAGACAATTAACGGGAACAGGGAGATGGTGGCAGACTTGGGCTCTAGGAAGGTTGGGAATTAGGACTGAAATTTAATTATTGGGACTATTTTTCCTCTTTTCCTATCTTGTGGGCAGGGGGACAGAACGGTTGGTTTTAATGTTATGCCAGCAAGATCAGAAAACCAAGGCTGGTTCCTTTTGGTGATGAGGAAAAATGGGGTTTAGAGGCTGTGGCTCAACGGGAGAGACAACTCCCTCGGGGCCTGGCTAGTAGACTTGGGCCTTTAACAGCATCTTCCCAGAATTCTGGAGATTACAGGCATGAAGTCACAACCCCAGATGGTCTCCCCTACTTTAGGGAAGAAGCTCTAGTTTAAGGTTCAGTAATAGGAGGGGAGATTATGTAAGCAAATTCAAAGGAACTGCTCAAATGATGCATTTGACTGTGATGCCTGATGATTTTTATTTGGCTGATTTATCATCCAGTTTCAATGGCTATTCAATAATCGTGTGAATAGGGAGCTCGTAATAGAATTTGGTTCTCTTCTAATAGATTGAAATTATTTGTCATGGGTTTAAAACTTTAAATATCCTTTCAAAAATTGGTCTCTTACATTTTCCATTCTTTGTTGCAATTACATTTTGGTATCTCCAACTTTGTTTCTCTGCTCTCAGCTCTAAACAGCCCAGAATAGAATCTGTTATAGAAGATTTGGGTATTTAGCAATATTTAGTATGAAGTATTTAAGATATACAAAAGAACCCATAGGACAGTAAAGTGGGCACCAGTGTGCCCACCACTCAGATTAAGAAATAAAGCATCCAGTAAGGTGAAGACTTGCATTACTTTTAACATAGTGTGTGAGTCCAGTTTCACCAGACTTAAAAGTACATATTTTCTATCTGCAGTGGGGACCCACATATGTGGAGAGCCAACTTAAGTTATTTGAGGATTTCTGACTATATAAGTGGTTGGTTCCCCTAACCTCACATTGTTCCAGGGTCAACTGTATAGGCATGCCACTTTTTATCGGGTTTTGCTTTATTGTGCTTCACAGATGTTGCCTTTTTTTTTTTTTTTTTTTATAAATTGAAGGCAAGACCCTCTACCAGTAAAGATTGCAACTAACTTTATTATGATGCTTGCTTTATTGTGGCGGTCTAAAACTCAACCCGCAATATCTCTGAGGTAGGCCTATATTACAGTGGCCTCCTAACTGTAGACACTAGCAAAACATTTGATGAGCAATCCCTCTTTTTTCCTTACATAATCTATATGCAATGGGATAATTGAATAAATATGTGTTTCCTGTGCCACGATGCTGGGCAACCAATGGGAGGCTGGGATTATTTTTTTCTTTGAAAAGATTAATGACTTGCAAAATTATAGAAGACGTCTTTTTTTACATTAGAGGGAAAAGATATGGACAAATGAATGAATAAATAAATCAGAAGTAATTGTTTTTTTTCTTCTTGCTTCTATGGCTTATTGTGTGTGAATGGCTAAAGCAATTTTCATTGGGCTGAATTTTTACTCTACTTTTTTTTTTATCTCTTTCATCTAAAGAAAATAGAGTTTACTTCAGAAATGCCGACACATGCCAGAATCTGTAAAGTGCTAGCATGTGTTGCTCTGAAGAAAAGGAGAAATTTTTCTGCTCTTTTTTTCTTGCTGTTGCTGGATTTGGGATTCCTTTTCTGGATGGTGGGAAGGACTTCCGGCAATCCCTTCCTAGAAGCTGATCTTGCTGTACTTTATTTGTGTTCTCCTGCTGCTGGGACCTTGAGAACTCCTGGTCCAGAGATAGTTTTGTTTTGGGAAGGGGTGGGAGGGCAAGGAGAGGAGTGGAGGATGAGTAGTTAACACACTTATTACCTAGACTCTGTGAGAAGGATCCAGTGTGAAAACGGTTGTCACAGCTAGTCTATAGACATTCACAGATTCTTGTCTAAGTCTCTGTCTCGAGTGGAAGTACATCACTCTATATTCCATGAGAGGATGAAAAGAGAGTCGAAATGAGGCATAGCTGGTGTTTTCAGCACTGTATTATTCTGCATCAAGCATCCCTTCAAATGCTCAGGTCTCATCAATGGAAAAAAATATATTCATAGAAATTGCACAAAATTTACAACATGTGCAAATACCAAAGAGCTCAGAGAAAGGTGTGGGGTTGAGACTGTGTGAATATACCTCCATCTTCTAGGATATGCCAAAGGATTCTTTTATTTTGCTAACACACTGTAGAAAGCCTGGATGTTGACGTCTGTAAGAGCGGGAGCTAATATGATTTCTAACTGTCTAATAAAATTCCACTGCTTGCATGTCCTGTGCAGTTCACCATAATGGGATTTGACCAGTGTGTATTTAGCTAAACCAGGCAACCTAACCCCAGATGTAAGAAGGTCAGGCTGGATGACAGTTACGGTCATCTCCGGTCATGTGATTTTGCCCTTTGGTATAATTTGAATAGACATCTCTCCGAGCTCAAGGCCGAGGGCTGGCTAGTATCTGAGCAAGTAGAAGGGGTTAAAAGGAGACTCTTTTTAATAGGTACTGTGTGAGGCACTTTCCCTACATCATCCCAAGTAGTAAACCTTCTTGGAATGTTCATTTGTGATCCTCCAGTCTCAGAAGCCTCTTAGTGTTTTGCTTTTATCATAAGAACCGCATGGCTTCTTGGTAAACATGGCACCACAGACTCACCAGAGACTTAAATCAGAGCATAATTATCCCAGGTAACAGAAGCATAAATAGCAATGGAATTCTCAAATGTGCAAACTCTTGTTTCCTGCTGTGCATTTTAGTTAGTATTTCTTTCTTGTTGTGACATAATTTGTATATTATTTCTATTCATTATAATAATATGACAATGCTTTATGATTTGTGGGCTCCCAGAGGAGGGGCAATTAATCTGACCTGGAGCTTTCCAGACTCTTCTTCCCTTGCCTTCCATCCAGGCATAGCGTTCACCTGGAAGAGTTTTGCAGAGTCTAAACCAACAGTAGAAAGAAGTAGGCCTCGCTGGTATGTTTGGATTACCAAACTGTTTTTCCAATAAAATGCAGAATACATAAAATAATTTGAATGATTTTTGCAATACATACATTGCAAATAATGCAGTTAAATCAGGTTCTGGAGTGATGGTATATTGTGGAAACAGATGAGGAGCAGGGGACAAGATCCACCCCTCTCTCCTTCTTTCTTCAACCACATGCAGCAGAACGCATCCAGTCTCCTCCCTAAAATAGATAGCAGAGTGGAAAGAGTATAGGCATCCACCAATCCTGGATTTAAATCCTGGCTCTAATGTGTAGTAGTTTAGAGCTTCAGATTTCTCATCCATAAGTGGGGTAATAGTATCTAGGATAGGTACTATGATAGAATTGCTGTAAGAATGGTGCCTTAGTACAGTGCCCTCACATATAGGAGATGCTCAGTAAATATCCTAAGGCCCTGGAGACCTGAGGGCAGGGAGGTGGGGATAGCTCTAACCCAGTGCCTGTGAAGGAGCAGCAGGCAGGTTTGGAAAAACTGAGAAGTCATCCAGAGAAATAGTTTGAGGGTAGGTTTCTGACTCTGGGATGTACATGTTCAGAATGTCCAAGGACAGAGCAGGGTGACAAAGAGGTAATTTATAGACTAATATATCTGGCAGGGGCTATGAGATTGTTTTGCCATAGTTTTGCTTCATTGACACTCTCTCTCTCGCTCTCTCTCTCTTTCTCTCTTCCTCTCTCCCTCTCCTCCCTTCCTCCCTGCCCCCCCTCCCCACCTCTTCCTTCTCTACCCTTCTCCCAATGAAGTATTTACCAGAAGGATGTTCTCTAGCTTGTTTGTGTCCTGTGGCCCTTAATGTTAGAAATATCTCCTTGTCAGAGTGTGGGCTTTGGCCTCTCTGCTCAGTACAGACTGAGAACATGTGGTCCCCATACTCTCACTGGCCCTGGATAAAAGCCCTTTATCCATTTGAAGACCATTATTAAATCCTTCTTCTTCAGGCTGAATCAATCAAATCCCTTAACTTTTCTGAAGGGATAGTTTAGAAATTTTAACTCATCTTTGCAGGTCTCTTTTGGACTTTTTTCAAGTCGCACAGACAGACAGACATCAAACCAGCTTTGCTCCATTCTGAAATGATAATGTGTATAGTAGAAGTACCTGACCTCCACGTAGGAGATGGTGACATTTAGAGGTCAAGTGATGTGCCCAAGGCCACAAGGTTGATTACATGACCAGATGTTGGGTCCAGACCCCAGGATACAATCCAGTGCACCATTCTAAATCATGACCCAATGATGAGTTTGCCAATGTGGCAAAGACCTCCTCACTTCTCTTTTTTTAGTTCTTTTCTTCAGTAAGTTTACAGAACTATAAAGCTAATTATTAGCTTTGAACCCAAAGGTGACCCAGAGTCTGTTTCGTAAATAAACAGATCTTTTCCCACCCTCTTAGAAATGAAAATGCTATTGGTCCCAGTTCAGGAATGGTCAGCTGCTTCTCAGGCTCTCTGTAAGGTGGACCCATAGCTAAGTCTTGGTCTGCAACTGACCTGACTCAAATCCCAACAGGTTAGTTATCTTTCTTACTTGTGTCCATAGCGAGTTTTAGAGCACTGCCTTCAGGGTTGAAATAGAGGGATAACTTTTCTTGAAACTCTGCCTAGAGTCCCACTGAAGCTTCAGTTGATAAGAATTTTACCGTTTTCCTTCAAAAATTTACATTATTTTATCATTGGATAAAATGTAACCAGAAGATAGTTAAAAAGAACCATTTGTTCATATGAACAATAGTCATCAGCAACTTTAATAAATGTGGCCAGCTTGGTGCTTGTCCTGGGTTTGAGGAATGGTAGGTGGAAAATGAGAGATGGCATTTATAAGAATACATGGCCTTGAAGCTTGCACTTGAATTAGGAATCCCAGACTTACTTGTGGGAGAAAAGTATTAGAGAACAGTGCAAGGGAATATCATATTGAGTGCTCAGTTGGGTATTATTAGGAATTCTCCAAATGGGAATAAATTGGGGCTGGAATAACTCAGGAAAACTTCAAGGAAGAGGCAGGGCTTGGGCTGAAAAGGAAAAGATAGGTAGCCTGGATTGACGGGGAAGAAGCAGGGAGGCCATTCTGAGCAGAGGGAATCATGTCATTGCTGTCAAAGGTAGCTTTGACGCTCTTATTTTTAGCTAAGGCCGGATAGACATGAGAAATTAAGTAGATGCAATTTGTGATCCTCAGGAGCTTTCAAACAAAGACAGTCTTCAGTGTTGCAGAAATTAAGGCAGAAATTAAGGCAGAAATTTCCATGCTTAAATGAGTAAGCTGTGTTTGAAAGTTGAAGGATATGTCTTCATGGTCAAGGCCTCTCACCCACCTTGGCCCCAAAGAAGGAGGAACGTTCTAGGTCAAGTTTGGTCATGTCTGGGACATTGAGTAGAGCACATTTTAAAAGCATGGGACTTAGGCAATTAGGTCAAGTGCAGGTACAGGCATCCCTCTGTGGCCTTTTCTGCAGTGTCTCTCTTTTCTACCTTATCATTCTCATGGAGTCCCATGGGAAGCACTCTGCCACCCTCATCATTCTCTTTCTCTTCAGCCTATCTAGTTAGTATCAATCCCCAACACTCCCACTGTCTCTTTTCAAGTTCTTTTCAGTCTCTAATGAGAAACATTGCTGGGGAGGTTAAAGAAAGCCCTCACCTTCCTAAACAGGGGACTTCAAAGTCAGGTACCAGCTCCAATAGACTGATAGGTCTCCCTCCTGTGAGATCACCCTGCTGTGACATGCCTTAGGCAATGAGATCCTGGTCTGGCTCACCATACAGTCTCCTCAGACATGCATGGATGTGTTAGATTCTCTAGTAGCATGTGAAGTACAGAGACAGCTTCAGTGCTTGATAAGAGTGAAAATAACAAAATCCAGATGTTCAAAAAACACTGATCTTATAACGTGTACTCCACCTTCCTCCCAGCATAACTACTTGCCACTGATACTCAGACTCAGGGAGTGTGCCCCTTAGTTGACAGATATTTGGCTCTATCTTCTCTCCTGAAAGAATAAATGCTTGTTCTTAGAAGTGGCCATGTGCACCAGATGAGACAAGAGGAATCGGCTTGAAAGCAGTGAGCACCTAACACCCATCAAGGGGTTTATAATGTCACAAAGAGACAATAGTAAAGTACTTGATGAGAAATAAGCCAAGAACCCCTCATTTCCTTCCAAATAGGCGCTAGATGCACAGCACTTCCTCTGAAATGAATCATCCATGGTTAACAACACCAAATGGCAACTATTAGCAGATGAAAAACGAAAATTGAATCCCGAGTGTTTGGAAGCAGAGCTCTTTAGGATCACTCCTAAAGCTTCCTTCTGCTCTGCCATTAGGGGTACATAGATGTGTATTTTCTATTGTCTTGTGTGCCTGCTTTACTAATGAAGTAATTTAAGAAGGAATAGTCATATTGAAGAAATAAGCTTATGGAAAAGGTGGGTTTATAATAGATCTTTAGTCAAGAAGTGAGCCCTGTGTTTACTGGCATGATCCCCAATTCTGTCTCTGCTTTCCTGCTATATATCATTTCTGTGTCTCATAAAGATTATTTTTGGGAAATTCATTTTTGCAGCTCAGATCATACTGAGTCAAAGTGACCCATAATTTAATCATTTACTGTTGTTGATATCTTGTGATTTGGCTTGAAACAAAAAGGGTATTTCCAATAATCTAACCTAATTTAGAATTGTCTTTTAGGACCAATTACTTTATTCTTTTATCCAGTGCTGACAATTTTATTGATATTCCTTATTACCTAGCTTTGTTGAAACATTCACATTTTCACAATCAAGTGCATTCACCATCTTATTTGAGCTGCTGACGCTGGGGCTTTTATCTTCTTCCTTGATTATAAATCTTTGGTGTGAACTTGGCTTGTGAAGGTGTGTGCATTTGCCCATGTACACACATGATAACAAATGTCTCTGAATCACCTGTTCCATCTCCCCTTCGGCC
This sequence comes from Pteropus vampyrus, assembly GCF_000151845.1. NCBI lineage: Eukaryota > Metazoa > Chordata > Mammalia > Chiroptera > Pteropodidae > Pteropus > Pteropus vampyrus. The sequence continues at coordinate 3,046,388 of NW_011888847.1, read as the reverse complement.
TCAGTTTCCTTCCCTGGAAGCATTGCTTATTTGCTTATCTAAGATATACTAGGCCCTGGGAGTGTAGAGCTCATGAATATGGTTCCTGCTGTTAGGTGTCTGTACTCTTACAGAAAGAGGTGAGCAGTAGACCAGTAAGTGCAATACAGTAATGTTGGTTTCAGCTGTTGGGTGGCTGTTGGTAGAACAGGGTGCTGTGGGACCATCGAGGAGACTCCCTTCTACTTGAGGGCTCTTCCTGGAGTAGGCAGTTCATAAATGACACCCACCAACACCTCTACATGCCCTCATCAGTTCTCCATGGCAACCCTGAAAGGCAGGTAATAACAGGTATCCTCTTACCTTGGGCGAGGAAACAGAGGTACTGTCCACTGAAGATGCATCCAGTCGGAAGATAAAGGTGGACTAGGACTTGATTTACCAAAATTTGAACTTTTCAGGTTTATACCCTGGTTTATACATTCATTTATTCAACATATAGTTATTGGGCTCCTATGCCAGGTTACTCTTTTCAGTGCTAGGGGCACAGAAATGAACAATATAAGCAAATCCCTGCCCTATGGGCTTTCTATTCCAGTGGATATGCCTGTGTGTGTGTAGGGTTTCTGTGCAAGGATACATAACACACTGAGGACAACAGTTGCCTCTGGGGAAGAGAAAGGGTAAATTTAGAAAAAAAGGAACCTTTCTTGTCAATGCCTGTAATCTTGTTTTTCTTTCCCATGTATGCATATGATCTACTAAAACAATGAGACATTTTGAAAAAAAATTAGGTGGAAATGTGACCATTCCCATACACAAAGTGACAGTGACTTGCCCATGGCCAGAGTCTATGACAGGCTCCAAAAGAGCCTGTCAGAAAGGAAGGATCCACTGAATCCATAGACTGACACATCTGAGAACAGGGAACCCTAGGTATGATGCCTTGTGTTGTTCCACAGACGCGTCTGATTTGTGACGAGATGTCTGGAAATTAGGGATTTCTTCAGATTGTGTTCGTATGGATGACTGAGTGCTGCAATATGGAGAGGCAGGTGGGCTAGGTAGCTGGACTCTACAGGGTAAGTGATGAATGAGTGATGTGCGCAGAGCATTTACTCTAGTGACTTGCCTCTGCATGCCTAAGCCTGCTGCTACCAAGAGGCTCACATCTCTTGCGACGGACAATCCCACAGTGGTATTTTTATTGGCACCAGGGAGCACTCTCCAGTGTTTTGGGTCAGCTTCCACTTGTCCTAGTCTAGATCATCTCCACAGACTGAGTAGCTTCACCAGCTGTAGTACCTTCTGCTCCGTTAAGTAGGGCAACCTGGATGCCAATGGGTTATTCCTACTCTCCAGGTGCACAAGTTTGCCTCTTTCCTGACATTGAAAATAATGGTGGTTTAATTCAGAGGCTTCTACTATTAGCCGGGTGTGAATTCCTTTCGCATTGTCAGGAAGAGTGAACTCAGGGGAAGTTCAGTTCACTTTCAAGTGTATCTACATGTTATTGGAACTAGGATTTCATAGACACCTGCATTGTAGTTCCTGCTCCACAATTAGCTAATTACTTGATACACCAATTGACTGAACAAACATACTAAGAGTCTGTTGCATGCCAGGCACCATGGTAAGAGCTGGAGAAACAAAGATGAGAAAGACCTAGGTTCTGCCCTCCAGGATCTCCCAAGCTAGGGCATGTCAGCAACAAGTCATCTACTCCACCTGGGCCTTGGCCGCCTCCTCTGTACACAGAGAGAGGATGGGACTAAGAGCCCCTTCTCTTTCTCTAGTTCTGAGTCAAAAGCAGGAGAAGTTTGCTCACAGCCAGATGCCTGGAAGGGGGAAGTAGGAGAGAAAAAAAAAAATTATGCCAAATCTCTGTATAGAGATCATTTTGTTTAAGCCTAAATAGATCTGCCAATTAGCTTTTATTATCTCTATTTTACATATAGGAAAAATGAAGCTTAAAGAGTTTGATGTGAATCACTGTGGATTCCTTTGAAAATGCAGATTCTGACTCAGTGGGCCTGGGGTGGGGCCTGAGATGCTGCATATCTCCTCAGTTCCTGGGAGATGCCCATGCTGCTGGTCCTCAGACAGCACTTTAAGTAGCGAGAGACAACAAGACCTGTGACATACCCTCTGAACAATGCTGAGCAGCCACCAGTTTCTACCTGATTGAAAATTAAAAGGGAAATCTACTGATTTCTCCCTTTCCCAACTTCCAACCATTTAGTCCATCTCAAAGTCAATGCCTTTGAATTCTTTTTTGTTCAGTATCTTTTCCTTTTTCATTCTTTCTTTTGAGAAAGGGGCTGAGAAGGTACTTGGTGGGCAATGCCGAGCCAGGCCTTGGTTTTCTGGCCCCAACTTTAATCATTTGCAGAAGGTCAAATGGATAGCATTAGTGTTTTTCAGCTAGGAGAACAAGAACCAATTTATACCAGGAAGACAAAAAGCAACCAGTCAGGATATTGGATTTTTTAGTTTTTGTGTTTGTTTTTCTATAAATACCTTCAAGTATTGAGTGGTGCTTGAACTTGATCCCACTGTGCTAATTTTCTCCTGCTTCCTGGGGCTTTAATTAAAATAACTCGCCCAGGGACCTTGCTGGAACCTACCTTTATGTGATCCTCCTCTGGGGTAAGCAAGTTGCACCTGCCTTTAATGGATGGGGAAATGCAGAGGGAGTTCTGGATTAGGTGCTGGGTACACAGGAGGGGCATAATTTTTACTTGTCGGATAAATTAATGTATGACTAAATGAAATAACAGGAAAAAGTGTCACTTTAAAAGGAAACTATTGAGATAAACAAGGTGTTTGGAATGACTTTGCTTTGGATAATCAGTTGTTTCATATTCCAGTATACAATCAATTTCACAGGTGGGCGTGGGCTCGCATGCTTAAGCTTTCTTTGCCTGGTACTCAGAGCCTCCACACACACCAAATCACCAGTTATAATACCCTGTCCCCTCCCTGTTTATTCAACTACTTCTGTACTCTTTCAAAATTGGATTTTAAGTTTTTCTCCTCCTAGAGGCCTTCCTGTGTTGGCCCACCCACCCCCACCTGCTGGGTCATGATACTGTATTTGCTCCCACACTCTTCTGTGTCTTTCTGTACAACCAGGTACTCATATATTTATATTGCATCTATAACTAGAGTACTGGCTGTGCCCTGCCCACCCCAGTAAGCCACAAGCCATTCAAGGGTAGAGGTTTCTGTAAAATGGGCTCAGAGCTGAGAGCTGGCCCAGTTCACATGAGGCTCCTAGCTAGCCTCATTATATGGTAATACTGAGCCTGGAGCATTGTCCTGCTATTCAGACGACACAAAACCAGACTGGGAACAAGGGCCATCTCTAAACTTGGATGAAGTCCATGGGAGCCTTGATTATTGCAGGGCCTCATTACTGTTGGGCTCAAGGCCCCAATTAGTTGCACTTAACTCAGCATTAAACAGCTTTATGGTAAGATGTAATGGGAGTAACTCCTTTTTTTAAATCAGAAACTTGGATTCTGTTCCTGGCCCTGCTACTAACCAGCCAACTGAAGATAAAAAAAATTCATTAGGTGTCTAGCCCGCAACTGGATCGCATTGCCAGTATATCAAGATGCTATGATTTAGTAAATGCTCAGGATTTCAGATTCTCATAATAAAGACTTTCTAAACACAGATGTGAGTCAATCAGAAGGTTTCCCAAATCTCTCTCTATATTCACCACCAGGGAGCCAGCCTCAATTATTCTTGACCATAGCACAGGATCCTTAGTAGTAGGTGAGATTGGTAAGACTTGGTGGTTATCTTAAGAAATTAAAGTGTGATCAAGTGGAATATGGGGAGAACTTATCCTGTGGCCCCTTAGGGCAGTTCTAGGATCACAGGAGTAGAAGTCATAGAGAGGCAGCTTTAAGCTTAATTTAGAATATGGGAAAAGCCTCTAATAGAACTCATCAGCAGTTTAATCCATTTCAGCAGTAAGT
>NW_011888847.1:3033011-3041185 GCF_000151845.1 Pteropus vampyrus | reverse complement strand
GAGAGTCCAGCCGAGGCTAAAGAGGGACCTTTGAAGGTCCCTGAGTACCCTTCACCGATTTGCTATAGTAGACTCTATTTTCTGATGTAGAAAAGAAACAGTGTATCACAAGGGCCCGTGTTTTCATTTTATTCCATCCCATCATTTTTATTTAACAAAAAAGGGCATGAGACAATAAACTATTCAAATAATTACACACTTTCTTTAGACTCTAAGCTCTATGAAGGCAGGAACTGGGTCTCTTTTGGTCTCTGTTGTACCTCATGGCCTAAGACAGTGCCAGGATGCATGATAACGAGAAATGTTTGTTCCATGAATTAATGAGTGACTGATACCCAGGTAGGTACGGTAAAGGTGTGGAGGTGGCACAGTGCCTTCGCAAGCAGAGAGCACCACTGTGAAATGTTACTGCCAGCTGATGGCTCAGCATCCATGTGTTTGCTTAAAGGCTAAACATATGAAAGTCACAAACTGCCTGTAATATGTGGGTTTAGGGTCACTAGGGTTGTCAGCAGAGCGGCTGGAGCCTGGAAAACAGACTTCACCTGCTTAATTACAGATGTCCATCTAGCTACTCGACCTCTCCCTGGCTGTAATTACGGCCCTTGTAGCCACTATACTGCCAGGCCAACTAGAAACACCTAGTGCCTGGACAGGGACCTATTTTGCTTTTATTTTTAATTTTTTAAAACATAAATCAAAGCAGGGTCCTTTTGATTTAACATTCACTTCCTATACACTAGGCTTCCCTGCCTTAGAAAATCAACAAATGATAATTTGTTTGACTTCGAAAAAATAACCCCTGGAATTTATTTCCCTTGAATCAATGTCCTTTGGGATCAATTTTAATCAGCCTTACTCTCCTTCCATTCCACTACTTTTATGCTGAAATTATATCACGGGTCATATGTACCTATGATCCAGATTAAGGAAAAGAATATCTCTTTAGCCTCGGCAGCCCCCTTGGACCCTTCATTGATCCTGTCTTCATCCTCTCTTCCCCAAAGGTAACTACTATCTTGACGCTTGTCTTATTTTCTTGCGTTTCTTTGCGATTTTTATCTTTCCTGAAAAATATCTGTTCCTTCCTTTTATTCATTTTTCTATTATTCTTTTATCTATTTCTTACTGCTTCAGAGGCATTTATATTTGATGCAAATAGCTTCCCCTAAGTTTTAGTAATATTTTCATTTTCATTTTGGTCATCTGATAAATAGATATACAAAGAATGAAACTTGTGGACCTTGAAGAAATCATTTCACATGTTTGGATTTCTGTTTCTGCTCAATTAAATGAGCATACTGATGCATTCCCACCGTACTAACTCTACAGTGAGTAATGGCAAAATGGATTAATAGGGATAAAGGCACATTTTGAAAGCAAAGCACCATGCACATAAGTAGAAAGTCTAATTTTCTTCCTACATTATCATACAGCCTCCATTTTTATACCATAACATACTCTTTGAGATTATTTTTTGTTGTTGAGCTGCTTTTTAAATTGCACTTGGTGCATTTTGAAATTAAGTGTTCACTTATTATTCATTTGTCCTTCTACAATGTAAGCTCCAGAGGGCAAGAATCAGTGGAAAAAATAATTTTATCATTGCATTGCTAGAAACTTGGAATAGTGCCTGGCACTTAGTAGGTGCTCAATAACTATTTGTTCAGTAAACGACTTTACCAATGGTGTAGTTAGTAGTCATAATATCATTGTTATGTAATCATCCAAATGCTGTTTTTAAAATTTGCTCTCTGTTTAGATAACTTTCAAACTTATGTAGTATATAGTTTGTGTATCTCTGGTCTTTTCCTTTCCAAATGGGTGGGTGGAGCCAGAGGAAGGGAATTGTGCCCTTGGGAGCTGAGAGCTCAGTTTTTAGATTTGTAGCTGGGGGCCCTGATGGGCTGGCACTCCTCTGAGGGCAGATTTCTGGGGTGAAAACTGAAATTCCCAGGCTATTTTCTTTGCCTTTCTGTAGGGTTGCTATCAAGTTTGCTGCTTTTTCAAACCATGTTGCCTTTTGCTTTGTTACTATAGAAACCAGAACTGGTAGTTACGGGGAAATGTGTGTGCATGTGAGTGCTGGGGGCGGGGGTATTATGGAAGTATTCCGGTGGAAAACCAGGGCTGGGTGGTGGCTGTGCACTCAGAATGAGTGAGGACAGCAGAAAGATGGGCACCACAGAAGTCTCCATGAAAGCCCTACTCACTTTGGAGGGTGCTCTCTTCAGAGAGCTTCTGATTGTGCATGGTGCACACTTGGGAAACAGGCATCCCTTTGTAGATCTGTCTGTAGGGCTCCCCTGGCTCCTGTCCAGCCCTTCAGCAGAACATCTGGAAAGCCTTGACCCCTCCCCATGGCAAAGCCGCTGAGCCTTGGAGACAGAGATCAATGACCTCTTCTTGGCTGCTTCTTTACCCGCGTCCCAGACAAGTGTTTTTCTGGGAACCAGTGAGGAACGCAGATCTTTGATGCCAAGGCTCGTGTGTGCTATTGCAGTAAGACTTTCACTTTCGATAAAAATGTGGGAGCAGAGAAAGGGTCTGGTAGGGAGAGCAATGAGAATTTGGCCTTTTAGGAAATCAGAACCCAAGTGGAGAGCCCTGCTTCCTACTCACTGGTTTTCTGGCTGGGAAAACAGCAAGCTGAGCTATTGCTTGATGTTAATGCTCTTTCCTGTGGGGGCTGATATTAGGGCTGGGGGTGGGCTTGAGAAGAGAGACTAATTTGGTTCTGACCCCCCACAGGCAATCCTTGCAGCTCCTGGGAGATAATTCTGAAAAAGCACAGGGTGATTTTTTTATGCACATAATCTATCACACACTGGGTTGTGCAGAAGACAATGAAAGGAATTTGTGATGTATAATAGATTGGGATAAATATGCCATGTAATTACCTGCTCTGCAGTAATGTTTTATAACCCAAGTATTAGGTTGCACATTTAACATTTATCATAGAAACTGCACATACAGTAGAAGAAAAATAGAGAAAGAGTAGAGATGCCCTTAACCCATCCATCAATAAATGGCCTCTTCTTACTTGGAGCCAGGTGCCCAAGATCAATTTACCTAAAGTATCATTAAAATAAAAGCTGTTTTCTTCTTACTTCTTTCTTGCACGTGGTAAGTACTCAGTAAGTGCCATTTGAACTATTGGTGGGAATGTAACTGGAGTTTTCCTTGACGTAGAAATTCTGTTGCTGGTTTATCCCATTGGCAAACTGGCACAGACAATGCAAAGACAAATCGCCAGATATGAAACAGTAAATTATTGGAAATATATGAAATGCTTGTAGCTAAGGGGCATTTTGTACCTCCCTAAATGGAATAATAAGCATTACACGTTTTTAGGCATATTTGTATGTATTAATGAGGAAAGATAGTCAAAATAAATGATTAAATAAAAAAAGTTATAGTAGTATATATGGTATGATCCCATTTGTGCACACACGTTACACACACTGGGCTTATGTACACACAAATTTTTTTTACCTCTGAAAAGTGAAAAGGAGCCCAAAGGACTTTTAAGTCATTGACATTTTTGCCTTGAGCTTATAAGTATTTAAAATCTGCCCATATGAATTCCTCATTATGTTGCCTCCTGGTGTACATGACTCCTCCCCCGCTGACCCCTCCCGGTCTCACCAGCTCCACAGTGCCTCCTGGACTCCTCCACGGGGCAGCTTGGCCTCCTTTGTGAAGGCCCACAGATCTCCCTGGTCATATAACTTAGCGGCACATTAGGCTTATCTTAGGTTGTTCTCTTCTTTGTTTCATGGTGTTATCTGCTCTTCAACCAGATCATCAGGAGGGGAGACGGTACGGTGTACAGGAAGGCATCAGAGTGCAGTCTGAGGTGCAGGGGTCTCTTTGCCTGGCTCTTCTCACTTCCTGTGACGCTGGAGCTGGACTCTGCATCGCTGACCTCTGTCGCCCTGTCCCAAGGGCTGAAGTGCTGGGAAACCTATTTCCTCACCACCGTACAGGTGATATGAACAAGGGTGTAATGCCCAGGACTTTATATGCCGCTGGAACTCAGGACAAACAGCTTATTGCTAAAATGGATTCTATTCTGCCCCTGAGGCTGTGTGCGTACACCTGCTTGCGTACTGACGCAGTACGCACACGCTCCCACGCATACGTGCAGTTGCAGTCACCTATGCAGCATGCTCCTGGGCTCCAAGCTCCGCAGTGGCTGTATCCCGCGCTGGAAGAGTAGGTAGTTTCCCGCCCCAGATCAGAGTGTTCTGGCTGAGCACCATTAGGAAAAGCACAGCCTTCCTGGTTCTCTGTTTTACTCCCTAGTGCCTGCTGGCTCTCAGTCACCAACCCTGAGTTTGTGTGGGTTGAGGGGCTGTAGAGTGTGAGGGAGGTCAGCTAGACTCGCAGTTTATTCTGTCAGTGTGTGTTGGCAGTTCTGGAAGGTGGGTGTGCAGAATTAGGCTCCGTATTTCCTGATATCTCATTAGTATTCAGTCTGTTGGCTACTTCGTTCGGAAGAACTTGATGCTTCAGGAAAATGGAGGGTCTCAGGGCCACCCACTGTGTTGCTGATATAACGTGGCTCTTGCTATTTCCCACATAAAGATAGGAAAACTCATTTGTATCCTCAAAGGGCTTAAAGTTTAGTCCTGGAGACAGACTTGACTGCAAACACAACAATACCAGAGTAGACTTAACTCTTGCAAAGGTCCAAAGGCTGCTCCACTGTGAATTTCTGAGGGCTGGAATGGTGCCTGTCCTCCCTTCCTCATTTGTTGAGTTGTCACTGGCCAACTCTGGGGATGCAAAGATGAGTCACATAGCTCTACTTTCAAGGAGTTCTTGCTTCAGTAGTACAAACAGGCATTACGACAGAGTCAGTGCAGTGCAGTGATTTAAGAGCTTCATTGAGGATTCATTGAGGCTTAAAGGATGGGCTGGCAAACTCCCTGACTTGGAATAGAGGCTTGGAAGCAGAGATGGGTCTCTGCTCCTTGAGAGAGGACAAGTGGTCATTGATGCAGGCTTCCTCTCGGTGTGTAGGAGATTGTCTCTAAAGGATGGGCAGGAAGGACAGGACTGATGTGCCTGGCTGACCTGGAGGTGTGTGGAAGGCAGCATTGTATCCAACTGGGCAGTAATTGATGGGCCAATTAGAAGACTATTGAGGTTTAAAGATTGACCCCCTCACCTAGACTAGCCCTTTACTATTCCAGATTACAATTCCCTCACCAGTATAAGGGCAAATATAAAACTGCCCTTCCTTCAGCCACTTTCTTAGAAGAGGAATCTGAATCTTTGATTGTCATTTAGCTAGCTAGAGAGCAAGCTGGGATTTGGCATGGGATCTGAATGGTTCTACTTCTGAAAGAGCTGCATTCTGTTCTCTGCTTGCTTTCTGCATTAGAATAGGGAACCTCAGACCCCTTTGCTAGAGGCCCTGGATTCTCTGACGTGTGTAAAATCTGTATATTCTGAACATGCATTTTAAGGGCAGAAGGTTTGCAGCTTTGCTCCAATTCTTGGAAGAATTCAAGACCTCAAAAAGCTTAATAATAACCGCTCTGGAGAATGGTTTTTGTCTTATCATGCCTCCCTAGTGGAACCTTTCTTCTTGATCTCCCCCTCCCCAAATTTTTATGAATGAGATACTTGTCACAATAAACTGTTCTAACCAATTATTTTTCACTTGAAAGAAATATAAAATGTTATCATAGAAATATTTCTAAAGTGCAAACTTGGTTGCCTTCTCAAAGAGAATATACTGAATACAACTCATTTTTATAAACATCAATTATTGGCTTTTTCTTTTCTAAGGACCCCAGATTGCTTTCTCCATTCTTAATTCCTCCCCACCACTCCTAGTTACTTTTCCTATGTCGTGGATCATAAAGAGATATCTTAATTTATGTATAATTATTTGTGTGAGATCCTGAGAATGGCTTCAGCTCCTCTTTTGAAGTGCTGTTTTTATAATCATTACTTGCAGCTTGGGCAATATGAAACTATGCTTCATAGCAGTGGGTTATGAACATGAGTATGTGTCAGTGTCACCAGGAGGGTTGGTTAAAATACAAATACAGATTTCTGAGTCCCGCCCCTGGAGTTTCTATAGGCCTGGGGTGAGGCCTAGGAATTTGCATTCCTAACAAATTTTCAGGTAATCTGAGGCCACTGGTCAGTGGACCACGCTCTGAGAACCACTGTTTTAAAGTACTATTTCTTAAACTTTAAGGTGCATGTAAGACACCTGGGAACCTTGTTTAAAAAAATTATGATTCAAAAGGTCTGGAGTGTTCTCTAAGATTCTGCTTTCCTAACCAGCTCCCTGGTGATAGTGATGGTGCTAGTCTATGGAACACGCTTTATATAGAAAGACGTTAAAGCAGTGGTTCTAAATTCTGACTATTAGAATCACATGAAGAGCTTGTGGGACAATGGAGGAGGAGGAGAAGGGGGAGGGAGAGCAAAAAATGTCATATTTCTGAACAGATAACCCCGAATCTCTGGGGGTGGAGCTTGGGCATCGGTCCGCCTCCCCAGGTGATGGGATGTGTTGAGAACCATGCTCTGAAAGTTATTAACTTGCTGAAAGTCTGTCCTCTAAATGATGTGTTATCATAATGACTGATTGACTCGTCATTGGTCTCCAACAGTAGTTTCGCATCTGAATTATCTGCAAAACTTTAAAAGATATTGATACCTGAATATAATAGTATGATGTTTGGGATTTGCTTCACAATACCATAGTGGGGGGAGAAATGAGGGTATTGATCTGTGCTATCCAACATGCAGCCACCTGTGGCTATTTAAATTGAAAGTAATTAAAAGTTTTAAAATGCTGAAAATGCAGTTCTTCCATGACACCAGCTACATTTCACATGTTCATTAGTCACATGTGGCTAGCAGGTCTACCATATTGGAGAGCACAGATATGGAACATTTCCATCACTGCAGGAAATTCCATTGGACAGCACTGGTGTATGAAATGAGATCAACTATGAGTTGGTCATTGTTGAAGCTGGATGATTGGGTACCTGAAGGTTCATTATCCTTCTTGTTTACTTTTATATATCTTTAAATTTTTCTAATAAAATGTTTTAAATAGGTGTTCAGGCTCCACTCCAGACCAGCTCAATCAGGCATGTTAGGGGTGAGGCCCAGGCCTCAATGGGTTTTGGCAGCTCCCCAGGTGATTCCAAGATTTGGCCAGATTGAAACCCACTGGGCTGAAGAATAGGTGGGTTTAAGAATGATTAGAGCCAGCTGTGTCCCTGACCTGCCTGTTCTTCGTTCCATTGGTTGGTGCCTACTTTTTTTTTTTCTTTCATCTGGTTAACGAGGATGGGAGATACTTGTCCTGCTTTCTTCTCAGACATGTAGTAAAATGCGGAGAGGAAGAGAGTTGAAAATGCTTTGAAAAATGCCAAGCACTGAATACACCTAAGAGGTTTGTTGCTTTTCCTGGTTCCATGTCCTGCTGCAGTGAGGCCTTGGAGTAGGGTTGCCAGATAACGCAAGTAAAAACCCAGGAGGTCCAGTTAAATTAGCATTTTAGATAAGCTACAATAATTTTTAATTTTTTTAGTATAAGTACATTCCATGCAATATTAGGGACATACACATACTTAACACTTGTTTTATTTGGCAGCCCTATCCTGAAGCCTCTTTCCGTGCTGCAGTTGATAGGGGTGGGGGCCCTGAGCTGTTCACCTGTAGCTGCACATCCAAGTGGCTGCCTTTATTTAGAGGGTTTTTCTGTTAACTGTCATTGTGAGGGAAGGCATTTTTCAAACCTCCGATTTGAGACCTGGATAACGGAGAGAGGTGGGGAGTTTGCTTTTAAAATTTAATGGTGAAAAATCCACCCATTTATTTAGGTCTTCTTTGATTTCTTTCATCAGAGGTTTGTAGTTTTCCTCATAGAGATCATGTACACATTTTGTTAGACTTATACCTGAGTTGTTTTTTTTTTTTGTGGGAGTATTAATGGAAGTGTTTTTAATTTCAAATTCCAGTTGTTCATGGCTAGCATATAGGAAACCAATTAACTTTGGTATATTAACCTCATATTCTGCAGCTTTGCTCTAATTGCTTATTAGTTCCAGGATTTTTTGTCAATTATTTGGGATCAGCAGTTGCCAAGGGGTGAGGTTGGGGGTAGCGGAGGGAGGAAGGGAGAATGGGCA
>NW_011888847.1:3029646-3031771 GCF_000151845.1 Pteropus vampyrus | reverse complement strand
TGGCTAGCATATAGGAAACCAATTAACTTTGGTATATTAACCTCATATTCTGCAGCTTTGCTCTAATTGCTTATTAGTTCCAGGATTTTTTGTCAATTATTTGGGATCAGCAGTTGCCAAGGGGTGAGGTTGGGGGTAGCGGAGGGAGGAAGGGAGAATGGGCAGAGCTCGGGATTTTTAGGGCAGTGAAACTACTCTGTGTATACAGTATTGATGGACACACCATTGTATATTTGTCAAAACCCATAGAGCATACAGCACAGAGTGAATCTTAATGTAAACTGTGGACATTACTTAATGTATCAGTCTTGGCTCATCAACTGTAACAGATATACTAAAGTAACACAAGATGTACATTGAGTGGAGGGTGGGGCAGAGGGTATTTGTGAACTTTGTACTTCCCAGTCAATTTTTCTATAAACCCAAAACTGCTTTTAAAATAACATCTGTTCATTTTTTTTAAAAAAAATCGATAGAAGGGCTTGGTGAAATGAAGACGCCCAGGGTTGATAGGCATGTTTTGAGTCTTCTCTCAGTCAAGAGAATGACTTGCCTGATTATTTGATCATGTGAGGGCTCTGGCTGTTCCCCATTTTCTTTCTTGGTGTTTAGGCTAAACATGCTGTGTTTTTCTCCCTCACTTTGGGACCTCAAATGGATTTATGCTTCTGTAAGGTACTAGCCTATGTTTTTAGAATAAGAATGAGACTCAGACAATGGTTACAATATTTATAAAATAAAATATCACATTATTCTCCATGTCACCAGGAGAGTGATTAGGAAGGGTTGGGAAGGGTAGAAGCCTTGGTTTTCTTATCTGGAAATGGGGAAGATAATTCTCTCTCCCCTCAGGCTGTGGTGATTAAATGAGGTAAGGCGTGTGGAGTTCTGGGCATAAAGTGAGCACTCGGTGATTACAAAGACCCTAGATCTTTGATGAGAATAAGCCTTGGGGAACCAAGGGCACTTAGAAGGAACAGAAGATGGTGAGAGAATGCTCTGTCCCCAGAAGCGGTTGGGCAAGCCATGGGGCCTGGGGGAAGAGATAGGGACTTTGAAGAAGAGACTTCTCGGAGAGTGGCATGCCCCCGGGGTCTCCTCCAATGCTGCTTGTCATCAGATTCCAGAGTGTCCTGTTCCTTTCAGAAGAACTGGGGTTGGATGCGGAGTGATAAATGAGGCACCTCAGTTAACCACAGAGGGGAAAGGGACCCTCTCCTCTTCCCTCATGTGGCTGGCTTGGCCTGTAGGCCCCACCGCCTTCCGCTGGAGAGGAAAATCTCATTTGTGTGTGGCTCTGGCTTTGAGAGCATTTTATGCCCTCACTGGTGTGGACAAATGCAAGGTTCAGCAGGTTCACACATGCACCTGCAATTGGGGCCCAGGATCTTTGTCCAAAGGTGCATTTAAATGGATAAAACCTTTTTCCTGTTGGAGATTAAATGCTCTGTGAGACCTTTGGTTAGATAATCCAGCACTGAGGGGGAAAAAAGCTATAAATAATTGCTCTGTTGCTTTGTGCTTCTTTTCTCGATAGAAATTAAAGCTTGTTTTCTCAGCAGCAAGAGCAATAAAAACATCTTCAGAGGAGGAGTTGGTTTTTTTCCTGACTCCTTGAGAACAGATGATTTAGAGGCATCTCTATAGGAGATTAAATGGAATTCAGGTAAACAGCTGAAGGGTTTACATGGGATTAAGTTTTTTAAAAAGCCATCCTAGGGGTTATTTTCTTTTGCAGAGGTGAGGGTACAAAGCAGTGGCTTTGGAAGCTCTGTTGGTGATGAGGATCAGACTTCTCCACAGTCCCCTCCGGAGACAGTGCCCTAGAGACAGGACGTGGGCCTCTTTCATACCTGCAGGAATCATCCCCCTAGATGCTGAGATGTTTTCTGTCTGGGTCTGGTGGCCAAGTAAAAAAGAGGCAACTAGAGGGCCTTGGAGCAGTGACCCACGTAACTCCTTCCCTTACTTCACAAATGCATGGAGGACCTACCACTGTGGTAGACACTGGGGCTGTATCGTGGACAAAAAACAAAACCTCTGCCCTCATGGCACTCACATTCTGGTGGGAGACACAGACCACACACAAGATAAGTAATAGTTTGTTACATAATCGTCATGGCTA
>NW_011888847.1:3002626-3028711 GCF_000151845.1 Pteropus vampyrus | reverse complement strand
AGCATGGCACCTGGGAGCTGGAAGGGTCCTTAGTGATTGCACGGTTCAAACTTGTCCTCTTCTAAAGGGGAACTCAATTACATAGAAGCAAAGTGTTATACTCGGAGTTATACCTTGAGTCAGGTGGGAAATCTGGATTAGAAACCAAGTCTTCTAATGCCTATCCAGATACACCTTATTATAGTGTTTGGAGATGTAGAACTGGCAGCATTTGGTGGGAGTCTGTCTGGACAACAGGAGGTGGCTCTCATACACATGCTCTCTGCTGTCTTAGTATAGGATACTCCCCAATCTCCCAGCCAGTTTCTGGAGTCCTACTCAAGAGCGGCGCTGTCCATGAACTGCCCGCTACTGGCAGTGAAGAGATAAGACTACAAATTGGCAGGAAGCTTTTAGAAATGCATGACAACTCGAGATCTCCACAATTTCCAAGGGCAACATCGGTGGCCTCATCTCATTAGACAGGATATGGACAAGTTTGGATGTTGTTGATCTCACATAGTGACTCATTTGTGGTATGAGCTGCATATTAGTTCTGCGTAGTAGGACCATGTATTAGACTGAAAATTAAATAAAAAATCTGGTCCTTCACCATAGGTAGTTTAAGAAGCACAACCCCAGCACAATGCCTTTTGAGGAAAACACTCAGTAAATACTTGTTAGATCTAAGTGCAGAATCTCATGCTCCTTTTTCTGTTGTCTAGCACTCAGGTGATCTTTTGACAAATGATGAAGTCAGCAGTTTACTTTTCCCCCTGGAGCATCTCAGTTTCCTTCTTCCTCTTGGAGGTCTTATGACTCCACAGTCCCATGTCTCTCAGCTCAGTGGCAATTTTTCCCTGACGGCAGTTCTCCCAACTACTCCTACCTGGCTTAGAGTGAGCCCAGCATGGTGTACTAAGACATACCTGTAACCCACAAGAACTGAGTCTCTCATCTTGATATTTCAAGGGAGGAGATATATTTTGGTTTGAGTCTAGAGAGAGGCACTGAGCTATTATAGAAAGGAGTTTTGGAGGGAGATAGACCCTGAGCAGATGCCATCGTTAAACCCTTCCTAGTCTTCACCCTTCCCTCTCTAAAATGGAGCAGTAAATCTCCACCTCATAGTGTTGTTGGGAGAGTTAGATAAAATAGTGATGTAAGGTGCCAGGTAGAGGAATTGGCTCTAAAGAGATTGCCAACAGAAGTTCTATCAAATTACATTGTAGGCATCTTCCTACTTATGGATTCAGACTTGCTCCATCCAGTCTTTCATTTCTCAGATTCCTCATTCCAGGACCTTTGGAGCAGGGGACCCCCTCTCTCTCTGTCCCTCCCTTCCCTTCTGGTAGCACTGTTTTATGGTCAATGTGCTAAATATGAAAATGCTGGATAGGCCACCAGGTAAGGTGTTCACTGACAACTACAGTGGCTTCATTCCTGCTGGTGACGGAAGGAAGAAGCTGTGGGGTCTTCTGTGATTGCCTCTGCTTGCCCTGAACTTGTGCCTGTCCTTTCAACTCCTGCCCTGCTGTCTTGGAGGCTGAATAAGAGAGGAAGCTCCTCAGCTAGAGTGGGCTGCCAGCTCTCCAGTAGCCTCCCTGCAGTTGGGCAAGGCCTTCCAGAGCTGTTTTTCCAACTTGTCACTTGCCTCTAAGCCAGTTGCCAACTGCCACTCCTTCTGGGCTCTCTGCCTCCTTCCTTCAAACTCTCTCCCTTGGAAGAGTCACATTGGGCAGGGCTTGGCCATTGTATGTGTCACATATCTAGCTTGGGTGCTTCACTTGTTTATTAAAGTGGCATTTAAGTGTCCCTTACCTTTCGGTTCTAAATTCCTAGTGATTAATATGCAGCTGGTGGCTTGTTGTTTCAGTGTTCACAGAGAGAGAGGATGCCTGCTTTTTGCTGGCACTGGATCTCAGAGATTTCAAAATATGCCATTGAACAGATGGCAGCTGGGGATATTTGGGACTTAAGTACCTCATTCTATTTTTCTGCTTTTGGTCTATTTTAATTTGAGGGGATAGCTTATATCTATTTGACCTATGTTTCAAGCAAGGAAGAGTATCCTATTTTTCTTATTTTAGTAAGAGCAAATACATATAGATATATAAATTATGAAATATGTATACGTGTGTATTATACACATGAATACATATTATTTATATATGCATAACATACACAAATATACATATTTCATAATTCATTTAGAGGAACCTGTGAAGACCAGGTCCATGTGTCTCCTCAGATGCTGCAAGATTGAGCATGTGGATGATGTAGGCATGAGCGACTGAAGTGCACATGTCCTCAGGTAGCTCCTCCAGGTGAGACCCAGAGCAGAAATAGTACAGCAGCATCTGGGAGGAAAGTACAAACAAATGCAGATTTCCTCGTGTATTAATAGAGAAAATTGTACATTTGAGCCCAAGGTTCAACCAGCAGTATTTGTGGTAAAATATTCATAGCATATCTATTCTCCATCTTGGCTAACATTTTCACCTATTGCCTCAAGTTGTTGTGACTTAAAGCCTGCTAATTCAACGTCCACAACTGTATTGAAGACTCTTCAAGAGTTGGGGACCAGTTCTGGTGTTGCATGCTAAGGAAGATGTTGACACACCAGAGACCAGCTCTGGAGGGATAAGGAGAGGGATCCAGAGGCTCTGATGAGAGCCTCTGGGAAGGGTGGTTCTATAGATGAGAGATTCATTTTGTTCTGTATCGATCAGGAAAACAGTAAAGACCAGTAGGGTATTATAAGCTTGAGATAAAGATTTCCCACAGTTAAACTAGCTGCTTTGTGGAGATGGTGAGCTCCCATCCCCCTAAGCATTCACATAGATGTCCATTGAACCCCCCGAAAGGGGTTCCAACAATGCCTGGGAGGTTGGACTAAATACATTTGCAAACTCCTTACAGACGCTTTAGGAAAGGAATGACATAATATCTCTTCATAGTTAAAGGTGCTGTGTTTTATATTTACCACCATGCTAAACAAATACCCAGGCCTCAGGAAATGCAAAAATAAGTAACCGTTCATTAATTAATAGTACAGTGGGCAGATTTTGGAATTTCAAAATTAAGCCAATTACAGAAGAGTTTGGTAGCAGTGGTGGGAATAACCTATGGGTGCTGAAAATCCACCTCTGGTTCCCAGATTTTGGTCTCTCCATCTAGGGAGTAAGGAATAAAAATCTGTACTTCTCTGTACATCACTGAGTAGGTGGGGTAATAAAAAATAATAAAAAAAAGATAGTGGCTCTGAAATCAGCAGTGGTCTGCCTGATCTCCCTACTTCCACTCCTCTTATTTCATCTTCTGCAGTCTTACCTGAGTGGTTTTAAATGCACATCTCATCAAATCACTCTCCAGTTTAATATCCTTTGGCAGTTCCCCATCATTTCCAAAATATAAGTTTAAATTCCTCTATCAGAATACAAACCCTCCAACATCTGGCCCCTGTAGTTCTTTCCAGATCATCTTCAGCTTATCCTCTTCTCAAAATTCACATTGCAAGCATGTCATTTCCCAAGTGGACCAAGTTCTTTATGATTTGCGCTTAGAAGCACTAGCTTTTTATTATTTGTGCTTAGTGTATTGTATCACAACTCGAGATTATAGATGGTGTCCCTTGTACCTCTTCCAATGGTTTTTAATCATTTGGGGTAAATTCGATGTTTTGGCCTGCCCTTGTGTGGACTGGCTACATCTGCCCCTCCAAGCTCGATTCAGGCCATAGTTTCTTTTAATCGCTACACCTCACCACACTGACCTGTCAGTTCTGCTTTTCCACTGCTGGGCCTTTGTAGATGTTGTTCCTTCTCCTGGAAAGCTATTCTTAGCCAGATTGACAGCTTCTCATTCCTTATATTTTACCTTGTCTGTTGTAAAAATCCAGTCTGGCAATCTTTGTTTTTTAACTAGGGTATCTAATCTGCTTCCCGTTCAATGTAATTGCTGATAAATTTGGGCTTAAATCTAACATTTTACTTTATTCTTTCTACATGTACCCTCATCTGTTTTTTCTGCTTTCTTCTTTTGGACTGATTTTTAAAAAAACATTTGTTTCTACATTTACTAGTTTGGAAAATTGCATTCTCTTTCTGTTCTTTTAGTGATTACCTTGGAAATCACCACTTAAATATATTTATGCCTACTTATCAAATTTTAAAGTTAATTGAACTTTTACCCTCTTTCTGGATAATTCAAGGACCTTAGAATAATCACTTACATTCACTTTCCTCACTCTCATCTTATCTGCTATTGTTGATGAAAATTTTAAATAAAAAGTTACCTTAAATTATTATAATTATTTTATGCAGCCACTATTTATGTTGCTATATCCATATATTTACCGATTTCTTTAGCTATCATTCTTTCTTATACTTCATACTTGCCATTTGGAATAATTTTCTTTTTCCTAAAATACAGTCTTTATAAATTTTCTTATATTTCACATTTCAGTGTACCCATGGCAAACTCTTAGTTTGTCTGAATTTTTTTCAATAGCATTTATTCTCGATTTATTATTTTTTTTTTGGTATGGAATTCTAGAAAGGGAATTATTTTCTTTTGGCACATTAAAAGTATCATTCTATTATCTTGCATTATTGTCATTGTGAAGCCCCTTATCAGTCTATCATTCTTTTGAAAGTAATATGTTTTTTTTTTTTTTTTTCAGGACCTCGGTGAGATTTTTCTGCTTATCTTTGATGGTGTAGCTTTTCATAGTAATGTGTTCCAAGTTTAGCTTTTTATATTTTCTTCTTAGAATCCAATGGGTTTTCTAATTTATATACTCTTTCAAAAGTTTTGGAAATTTATCAGCCATTGTCCCTTCAGATATTACCTCTACCACATCCTTTTCTCCTGTCTCTAGGATTCTATACCCCCATTCTCTTATTCTTTCTTCTGTTTTCTATACTCTTTTCTGTATTTTCCATCTTTTTGTCTTTTCATAGTATACTCTGGATAATTTCTTCTGACCTTTCAAGTCTCTCTCCATCTGTATCTGATTTGGTATTAAACTCTTCTTGAGTTTTTATATTTTGATATTAATTTCTAGAATTTCTGTTTAGTTCTTTTAAAAACCTTCTAGGTCACTAGGCTTCCTGTTCCTGGCAGATATTTTAAGATTTGTCTTTTAAAAAATCTTTTAACATTTTAAGCATGATTTATAGTCTGATATTTTTAATACTTGAAGTTTTTATAGTTCTGTTCTGTTTTAGCTAGTTCTTCCTCCTGGTACCTTATTTCCCTGTAGACTTGGTTATCTTTGGTTCATTGTGCTGAAATTTTAATTTGTGACCTGTTAGGACGGTGCCTTTCTCTAGAGTTTGCTTCTGTTACGTGCCTGGTATCTAGAACCACCTTCAGCCACAAGCTGCTGTTTCTGTCTTAGTTCATTTGAGTTGCTACAACAGAATACCACAGACTGGGTGTCTTGTAAACAATAGAATTTTATTTCTCACAATTTGGGGGCCTGAGAAGTCCAAGATCAAGGTGCTGGCAGGTTCCACGTCTGGTGACAGGCAGATTCCACGTCTGGTGACAGCCTGCTTCCTGGTTCTCCCCATATCCTCACACTAATCCCATTCATGGGGACTCCACCTTCATGACCTCATCACCTCCGAGAGGCTCACCTCCAAATAACCATATTGGCTGTTAGAATTTGACATAAATTCTGTGGGGACACAAACATTCAGTCTTAAAGTTACAAATCTATACAAGGGTTTATTTGCAGTCAACCCTCATGCTAAGGTTTGGGCCTTTTTGGGTCCTAGCATATTGAAGAGAGAATCTCTCATTTGACCTTCTCTTTGGGTAGGTCCTGATCTTTTATTTCTGTCCTCTTAATCTTGAAAAATCTTCCAAATTAAATTTTAATTTTCCGGAGTTGGCGAATGCCCTCAAGTCAAAGTGGCTCCCTGGGTCCTACTTGGTTCTTCATTACTATCTTGTCTATACTCTGATGTTTTAAAGAAGAGTTTTAACAATTTTATCCAGCATTTTTGGGGGGGGGGAGGGGATGGAGAGGGTTAGTAGTACAATGGCTTGAGTAACCTAGTCTCCCATAGTCTACCATTACCAGAAACTGGAGGGCTCACTTTGACAGTCAGTTCTTCAGACACTTGGCTGAACCCAGTCTTAATTAGGTTTCCTTGTTATACACTTGCATAATCCTATTTTTTCCTTCATGACATTTATCTCAGTTTATAATTTTATGCTTATTTTTATGATTAAAATCTGTTTGCCGCCCGCATGGCTGTGTTGAGGGCAGAGTGTGTATATCAGTGCTTAGCACAGTGGCTAGTTCATAGTAGGTGCACAATAAATATCTGATCTCTAGAAAGTGAAAGCAGCAGAGTATTTGTTGTTATGTAGGTAGTGGCTAGATGCAAAGTACTATGGTGATTTGAATGCAGTTCTATAAAGAAGCACTATTTGTCATATTGTCATAGATCAATAAGTAAGAACTAGATATTAAGGACTCAGAACTGCTCTTTCAAGATTTCAGGGTGCATTTGCCTTCAGAGACTACAGCTGGCATCTTATAGTGCCCACCTTTCCCTGCTCTGTGTAGTATCTGTTAGAAGAAGCAGAACCATAGAATTACGGGCAATCCACGTATAGAACATGTTATATTTTAATTTTATCCTGTACACACTGAAAAACCAAAGGGTGAGGCAGATGTTGCAATCTACATTACACATTTAAAAGTACCTAGATGTACACATTTTAAATCAACAGAATTCCTAGGCCTCATTTCTGTTTTTTGGTAATATATAACACAGATTACCTTTAAGTACCCAAGTCAGAAATTTATTAGTGTAGTTATTATTGCAACTTAAAAATCTTTGTAGTTCTCAATAAATGTGCATTAAGTACAATTAGTAATAGCTAACTCTTATATAGTGCTTAATGTATCCCAAGAATTATTTTAACCATATTCATTTAATTATCTCAACAATACTATGTGGTAGGTGCTATCATTATACTCATTTTTGCAGGTGAGGAAACTGAGGCCCACTGTGAGGGAATAACCAGGTCACACAGTAAGAGGCAGTGCCAAAATTTAAACACAGCTCTTCTGGTTATGATGTCTGTGTTCTTACTCTTATGCATTTCTGTTGTAAGGAATGAGATCGAAGGATAAGTGGCTTTTCTGAGCGTACGTGCTGCTGTGCAGGTTCACCAGAGACTAGAGGTTCAGTGGCAGCTTGAGGACCTCTGGGCAGATGGAGCTCTGCTCATCATTCTACCATAGCCTCGGCAGAGACATTTACCTCCCTTCTATTGGGTTTATAAGTTAATTCCAAAAAGTAGATGTGTCACATCTGGCTGGCTAAAGGGCGGGGTGGGGGGTGGGGGAAGGAATGGTGTTTCTCTGAAAAGACAAAAAACCAAATGTACATAAATATTTTTAAAAGTTTACAGATGAAATTGCTCTATTATAGCTGTTTCTCCTCTTTGGTGACTTGACTCACTTGATAATTATTTCATGATGATATAATTAATAATATCTGGAGAGCAAGTTCTGAATTTCGGGGTGAGGCTGTCCTGTTGTCATACCTCTTCACAGGAGCTGCGAAGGGGCACACGTGGATCATTAGTGTGACACCCTTGTCCTGATGATCTCAGTCACACAATGGTGTGAGGCAGTGACGTTGGGGGTTGCTTCGTTGGATGGATTATTCGTGGTGTTGGGTCCTCCTACAGCTGCTGAGAGTGAAGAATACAGAGATTTCCTAGGGACTTGTATTCAATGACTGCAGGGAAAAATGATTTTTGGAGAATTATCATTGCAGAATAAGCAGGTATTGATTGACTCTCTCCCAGATGCTCTTCTGCACCTTGATTTTTGGTGGTCATTTTTCTGTCCTGGGTTATTGAGAAAATTGCCCTAATTCTCAATGACTCCCTGACCCTAGTGGCTTGTCCACAAATGGAAGAGAAGGATGAAGAGGAAAGTGAGTGGAAAAAGCCTGCCTTTTGGCCTGGAATGTATGATCCCGCCTGCTCCTTAGGGCCTGCGCTGAACTTTCCTTTTTAACTCTTCATGTGGTACCTCTGAGCCTGCTGATTCCGGGGCGTAGCTCTGGCTTCTGTCATTGCCTCTGGCAGGACGAGCCTGTTTGGAGGCAGGCAGGCTCCATTCAGGACTCGAAAGTTGTTAATAAGGTTGGCCAGTACGCAGAAGTGTCAAGGTTTGCCATTGGTTCATCTGCCAAAGCCGGGCTGAAACCACACTCCACAGCAGTGTGTGGCGATGACCAGTCACTGCTAAAATATTTGGCTTTCTGGGCCTTAAATCTTAGTGGGGTTAAAAAAAAAAGAAAAAAAAAAAGTTTCTCGCATATTCAAATTCACATTTTCATACTGTTTTTAGGTTTTCACTCTCACTCCTCTAGCCAGCCCTGTGTGTGTTTACTGCATTTCAACTCTGCCATTTGGGGGCTGCTCTAAACAGATTGCTCATAAATAGAGCCAAGTATGGATTTTGATTTTGTAGAGATTAACTGGTCATTGAGTTTGCATTGATTGAAAGCTGCAGCACGATTGTGGAGCTGTCCAAAGAGGACACTGAGGTCCTGCAGGGATGAATATTGGCTGGCCCCAGGGTGTGCATGAGTGTCCGGAGCTCATTATACCCCCAGCTGTGGCCAGTGGCTAAGGCCTTCAGGGAGCCAGGCCTAGGGTCTGGAGGTCTTCTTCTCCTATGATCTTCCTGTGTGGCGGGCAGAGCAGAGCTACCTCTCTGTGTTTTCCATTCAATTGACTCCTCCTCCTCGCTCATCTGTGTGGGTTTTGCTTTTGGGGGGTGGAAAGAGTTATACTTTATTTTTCACGCATGTGAAGTTACTCTCAAGTGTATGCTGAAAGTGAACTCTCACAACTGCAGCGCCACACCACCACCCCTGCCCAGAGGGTGTCCGTTGGTTGGTTCCTCAGGAAGGCGTTGCCCTCCCTCCCTGTCACGCCAGAAGGAAAGGCAGGAGGGCTGGCACGTCCAATTCTGCACAGCCACTGTGGGAAAGGGGTGTGTGGGAGAGTGGGAGGTTATGGCACAGGCAGGGGAGTAGACAGGAGACAGTCCCTTCTCCCCAGCCTGGAGACATGCTCTGGCTTTGGGGAAAGGTCCTGGGAATCTTTCCTTGGAAGTGGCTTCCTTAATTGTCAGTGTTCTGCAGATCCGAGCGTTAGCTGTTGTTGTTTTCTGCAGAGCAGATTGGAATCCATGAGGTCGCTGGAGGCCTTCTAGGGTACAGAGCTGGCTTTCTGGCAAATTCCTTGAGAGTTGGTGGCTGTGTGAACTGCCAGTCGGGCTTTGTCCCCACCATGCAGTTTCTAGAACACCTGTTTTTGCAAATTGTCATGAACCAAGACCTTTGTGAACATCTAGGGGCCTGCCACCAGAACTATGTTAGGTGGAAGAGAAAGTCTGGGAAGGCAGCTTGGAATAGCAGCCGGGAAGTGGAGTGAGAGGGTTCTGGGTCCAAGTACTATCTCCGTCACTGGGCAAATCACCTCTCCGAGTTCAGTTTCCTCTTTGGGAAAGTAGACAGGATACTATTTACTCATTTGTTGAAAGGCTGCCTACGATAATGTCTTCATGTTATTGGTGGGTAAACTAAGACCCAAAAGTGACCTGCTCAAGGTTCACAGTATGAAGACAGGATGACAGGAAGGAGGCCGAGATTCAAGTCCAGAGCCCCCCTGTATAGGCCCTGTGACCCAGGCAGGACAGTTAGCTTCCAGAAACTCTGTTTCTGTATACATGAAATGGAAGCAGTCACTGTCTCGGAAGTGTCTTGTCTGGATGCCTGTGACAATGCTACAGGGATAGAGGGAGGCAGCAGATGCCTTATAAATTGTAAGGAATTTTACAGCTGCAAAACATTTCTACCTTTATAGTTGCTTGGTCACTGAGCTCTTCAGAGTTCCTGGCCTGTGAACTCCTGAAGTGATTTTTAAAATGTTTTCATGGTTAGTTTTTCTAACTATAAAAGTCGTGCTTACTCATGGTAAAAAATTCAACTAAGACAGAAGGATGGAGAGTGAAGCATGAAAGACACCCCTCCTCTTAATCAGTTCTACTCCCTAGAGATGACTTCTGTTTACTTCTTGTGTAACCTTCCAGAAATTGTCTGGATACATGGGCACATGCAGACATATACTTACATAAGTGTATAAGTGGCACGTACTCTCATATATGGGTCAATTTTGTCACCAAGAGCCCAAATGACGAAGATGCAAGTAGTGTCCAGTATTTTAATTATGAGAAGCCGTGCCACGGTGAGCAGAGATATACTTCTATCTTGGTACCCCTGGATTTAAAATAAATGTTGAAAGCAGTGCCTAGGGGCTCAAAGCTTTTGGTATTATCTCTTCTACCCTTGGCAGAATATCTCCTGAAAAAGAATTATGTTGTTAATACTGTGGTTTTCCACTGCTCCACCCAGTTAAATTTAATCACACCATGTGACTTCCAAATGAAATGATGTGTGTGTCTGGAGGGAAGGGACCTGACAAAGCTTCCCCTTTTTTAGATCCTAGAGAATACAGTACAGCTCTCTTCAGAAGGCCCTGTCTTCAGAGCCCTTCTGCCTGGGACTTTTGTGTTTGCAGCTCACTCTCCTGTGCTTGGAGGAAGCCCGTTGCCAGCTTTGGGTTATAGAGGATGGCTCTGTGTATTTTAAAATATGTCTTCCTCCACACAAAACAAGTCCCGCCAACTTCATTTTCAAAAGCACTTAATCTACATGAATTCATATGTCCCTTTGATTGCATTTGAGATGGCTGTTTGGGCAGTGCATAATCATACCATAACCAAATTTCTTTGCCTGTCATTGACAACAAATGAGGTTTAATTCTCTAGTTAAAGCAAACACTTCAAACATCCTAAAGCACATATTTTGGGGTTAGAGCGACTCTTATAATTTCATGTTGCAGTGTGAAATGGTTTCTCTTATGGTTAAAAAAAAAAATCCACAGATTTGTGGGGTTTTGGCACTTTGATTTTTTATGTTGATATTTTCCCAAAATGTTATGCGTAAGACAATTTAAAAAGCTAAATTTTATTTTGAATGCACTAAGGAGCCTTAATTCTGTGCAATTATGTGTTTGTATTAATGAAGAAGTTTTCTTGGTAACGTAAATCCAGGAATCAGGTGTGGAAGGAATGTTGGGCCCACCTCTCCTGACTCCTGATCATAGCCTCCCATTCCTGCTCCTCCCCTCCTCCTTGTCATCCAGACGCAGGCAGGGCTTCTTGCTACCAATGCAGCTCTTGCTGGCAGATGTAACTCTTACCTGCCCTGGCTCATGGCCTCTGGACCCTTCATGCTTGGTGACTTTCTTCTGGGTCCTGGAATGCATGGTGAATTGATTGCAGAATTGTCCTCAACCACGCAAGCTCTGGCTGCTGGTGATTCTCATTCCCTTGCTGTCACTCGTCCCAATTTCTAACCCACTCCCTCTCCTAGCTCCTTCCTTTTGGTCTGGCTGCTTCCTGCTTTCCTGTCAGACTGTTTCTTCCTAAGAACCCCTGCCATGTGGCTGGCTGTTATCTTAGAGCAGCATTTTGAGATTGTGTCAAGAGGATTTGCTTCAAGGGGACGTGGCGTTTTAAGGCTAGCAGTGAAATAAACCTGCCATATTGATTTCCTGTTGTGTCAAAAACTAAAGAAGCAGAAGTGATGCTTGCTTAAAAACAAACAACAGCAGCAAAAACAAAAACTCAGAACTACATGGGTACAGGAAGTATCCCAGCCATTTGTAGAAAGACAACTGACACGAAGACAGTGACCCTGCACGAGTCTTGACGGTACCATTGAAGTGAAATAATTTTTTAAAAAACCTTTCTAGTGCTTGGCTATAATCCAAAGGAAGCATTGCACTTTGAATGCTCTGCTTTTTTAATGAAGCTCATAAAAGTTTGTCTCTAAATGCCCATGTGCTAAAAAGTTATGTTAAAGATTTGGCAAGTATCTTTAAAAGTACGGGGAAAAAAGGTTTTTTTTCTTGGTTATAATTTCTAGATGTTAATGTTAATGTTAATATTAATGAGGAATACTAAATGCCATCCTTTACCTGAACACTCCTCCACCCCCAAAGATCTTTTAAGTCTATTCTCTTTCTTGCTATCTTTCTGAGGTAGGTGATGTCACTGTTACCACTTGGCAGCTCAGAGAGTTTAAGTGACATGGGCTGGAATTAGAACCTCTGTGTATTGCTCCTTCCTGTAAACTCTGCTGACTGGCTTTTACATGGTTTCTACTTCTAGTGGCTTCTAACATACAGTAGCTGCTCCAGAAGTTTTGGCATCATTACTGCTTGGGAGGCAGGCATCTATGTTGACTTGACACCAGAGGTATGCTTGGTTGCAGAAAGCCAGCTTTGCAGGTTTCTAGCATTTTGGCTGCAATCAGCCACATAAGAGGCTTCCTACCTGGACAGACCATAGACAGTGACTCTATTTGGAATCTCTCAGCCATCCAAGTGAGACTGAGAATTTAGATCATCCTCGCTGGAAACAGCTTCTGTTGGAGCGTTGGTCAAGGTTCAGTCACAGAAAGCAGAATCTACTCTAGCAAACTTAGGGAGGAAAAGATTTATTATAGAGAATTAGTGGCTTGAAGAATCATTAAAGGTTCTGAAGACACAGATCTCCTGATGGGGATTTCAGGAATGAATGTCTCAAAGCCAAACTAAAGAACTGGACTACCAAGGAAGCCACTGCCTCTTCCAGTTGTGAAGAAGCATCTCCAGAACCACATCGGAACTGCCATGATTGAGAGGCTGCCATGATAAGACCTATGTCACAGCCTATGATCTGGACTGGGAAATGGGTGTCCTGATCCTGCCTCCTGACACTCCTGAAGCCGGCACCTGGCTGCTGGCACCTTGGCTAAAATTGTCATAGAACAACCAGGTGCCTCCTGAACATGCTGAGAAAAGGACAGTAACCTCAGAAGCATGGTCTCTGCCTCGCTTTTGCTTCCCAAATTTCATAAAACCACATGATTGCCAAACCTAACTCACATCTGGAACCTTAACTGGAAGAGCTCTGGGAGATGTGGTTTTAGCTTTCCGTCCTCTGCAGGGCAGGTGGGCACACTAGGAGGAACGCAGAATGCTTGTCAGAAACCTATCCCTTGTATTCCCCGTGCTCAGTGACCAGTAGGAACAGACCTTGATGTCCAGAGTCAGCTGAAGAGGACAAAACCAAGGTTATAGCCAGAGCATGATGTGGTTGTGCAACTAAGGGGTTGTGTGTTGATGACCCCAGATAACAGACATCAAAGCGTTAAAAGCAGCAAAAGGCTACAGATTTGCCCCCTGGCTTCTGCTTAACTTCTTTGGGGCTGTTAAGCTATAGCTATAGCATGCAGAGTGTGGGGTGCTTCTAGAAAACTCAAATTTCACGATGTTATTAAAGTAAATATGTTAAAAAATTGTCTTAATTGCAGTCTTTACTATGCTAATGTATATGTGAATCTTCAAATGGGGATATAGCATGCAAGGGTTCCTTAAACTTATTTGGCCTCAAGAAAGCCCTACTTTTAAAAGATGCAGAAAGGAATGTTTTCCAACATTTGTGAGAGATGCTGTTTCAAAGAGAAAGCCAAGGATTACCTTGGGGAAAAGGTTTTATTTTCAGGGAATTGACTTTTTCAATAGCCTTGATCAGGAACATTTACCATCAAAATGATAGGATTTCTTGAGGTGAGGATGACACTCTGCCCTTAAGGAGAACCAAAACGAAGGAGATCCTGCCTTGTGAATTGAGCCTGTGTGGACAGAGGGGGTTCTCTTAGGAATCCCAAGGGCCTGAGAGTCTTCCTTAGGGGCCTCTAAGGAGGTAGCCTTGTAATCTCTAGTAGAAGTTACAGCTATAATAAAATGTTAATTGATTGTAGACAACATCTCATGTGTGTTGATCTGTTATAGAAGCAAATGGTGTTTTAGAGAAGGAACTGCATTTAGCTCAAGGAAGATAAGGACAGCAGGGTAGGGAGCTCAGAGTCTCTGGTGAGAGTGTCCTAAGTGGAGAAGAGGATGGAGAGACTGCGGGTGCAGGAGACCTCTATGAGTGACAGCTGCAGCTGAGCATGCATGAACTGCATGAGGGCAGGGGAAGACAGCCCCCTGCATATAAGAATGGCAAAAACCCCCGAGATAGTGATGAGAATTGGACCAACAGTACATGTAGTCAACAAGAGGCTTTCAAATATCCAACGATACAGAGGAGGGTAAAAGGAGACCCTCTTAGAGACGAACTTATAGTACATCTTTCATTGATTTTAATTTTCTACCTTAACTAACAAAGAGTTTATGGTATGGGTGCGTCATTCTCAAGCAGGTCTTTTTTGAAGTTTCAGTTTAGGCATTGAAACAGGGCACTGGCTGTTTGAGAAAGCACTCAAATCTACCTCTGCTTCTTAACACTAGTTGGGGTCCCATAGGAAGTCAGCCAGACACGCCTTCAGTAGATGTATAGGAAGCCTTCCGGGACTGGGGAAATAGGAGTTACCAGATTAATTTAGTTTGCTGAAAGATGGAAGTTACGTCTGCTCAGAGTCGTGACTGTGTTCTGGTGTACTAACACTGAAGTTCTGGGGTGGATACAGTTCCCTATGTATACAAAGGTATTTCACGGTGTCCACCACTTCTCCTCCTCTAGATACCTTCAGTAGCTACAGAATGGATGTGGGGATGCTGTGAGCTGCATGGTGGAGAGTGTCACTCCTTCCCCTCTCTCTGCTCTTTGGGCTCAAATACCTCAGTGCTGATTCCCTTATTGAAATCCCCCTTTTTCCCCTGTAAGCACTTTAATGAATGGAGGCTTTGCATTATTACTAAATCCCAGCTTTTCTAAAATCATGGAGCTCAGTGCTTACTATGTCTTGAGCAATTACTTACCATGCTGTCACAGAGTTTAATCCCCTCTCTGTTCATGCTTACACTCAAGGATAATCATTTACTTTTGCTATTATTTAATCTTTTTATTGTGGAACATTCCAATATCAAAAGTAGAATAGGATAATAAATCCGCATGTACCTATTCCTAGCTTAAGAGTTATCTACTCAGCATGAGCAGTTTTGTTTCATTTAAATTTGTACCTATTTCCTCTTCTCCCTGGCTACATATTGAAAGAAAAATTATCATAAAAATATTTTTTAATGTCATTCTACCCCTGTTCTTTCTCTACCTTATTTCTCAATACTTTTACAAAAATTTCTAAATATTCAAGCAATAAGGACATTTAACTCATGTGAGAAACTTTTCAGATTTTTGCCTAGAATAGATAAATAATATTCAGATCACGCTGCAGGTATATAAAAAGTGCCCGCCCTGCCCAAGGTGCCATGCTAGGTATGGGGATGGGTCAGGTGGGTCAGGTTTTGCTAGATGGGGTAGAGTGAGCGTAGATGTCAGTCTGCACCCTAACAGTGCCTGCAGTCCAGTTAGTCCTTAGAACACTGGCTGCTAGAAGTGAGCATAAGTCAGATGCCCAATGAGCATCTCTGTGTGAACATGCCGGAGTGGTTCACCAGAGTGTGGTCTGGGTGTTTGGGGACAAAGGCTTTGTGGAGAGGCATAGAGCATGGATTGGATTTGATATTTTTATCTCTGTGATTATGACTAAAGGAATTTGTTGGGAGCCCATTGGGTAACTAACGAATCTCCAGGCTGGAGCATGACTGAGGGACCACACTCTGCCAGACCACAGGAAGCTCAGCCCAAGTCGTACCACAAAGGCTCTCCGACTCAGCCACACCCCTGAGGCTGACTGTCGCTGCTGGATGCCTCCTTTTAGAATGAATCCTAAACTGCCTCTGTATCCTTAGTATAGTTCAAATTTCAAAGTCTCAGGTGGGAGTTTCTGATTGGTGGAGGTAGGTCACACAATTGAACAGTGGCTGCCAAGGGGAGGCAAAAAGGAGCTCTGGCTCCTTCAGCTTCTCTAGAAGACATAGAGCTCTGCCTTCCATCAAGAAGCATGTGATGGATTCTCCCCAGATGGAAATGGGTTTAGATGCGAAGCACCCAAAAGGATAAGTGACGACTCTGAACATCACAGTCATCTTGGACTGCTTCCTCTCCATTGTTCTTAGCACAGTCACCAGGTCTGCATTTTTAAAAAGCCATTTGCATCTGTTGGCTTCTGTTTTTTCATTCCCATGGCAACTGTGAGAGCCCAGGTGCCCCAGCGCATCCTCTGTGCGGTTTTCCCGCTTCTAGTTTCTCCCACCTCCTGTCCATCCTACACAGTGCTACGCTACCACTGCTTTCATCTCCAGAGCAGCACGGTGGCTTGAGAAATCTTTGATATCCTCTTGTTGCTTGGAAGATAAAGGCTAACTCCTTATATTGGGCCTGCCTTTCGCAGTCAACATCTGGTCTCCATTTTCAGCATCTTCTGTCATTCCGGAAACCCTACTGTCTGGCTAAGCAGGTTCCCAAACCCACCCTGTACCTTGCCAGCTCCACGCTTGGTACGGCGTTGTCCGGAAGACCACCTTCTCTGCTCTCTGCCTAACAGAATCCCTGTTTCACTCAGATTCTGCTGAGAGAGAGGTGACTGCTTTCTTTCAGCTCCTATGGCACATGTGTACGTTGCTCGTTAGCCCTTTCATGTCTCATGTCCATCCACTTAGACTGAGGTACTCAGTGGACAACATGCTGTAAGCTTTGTATCTCTCTTATGTGCCATCATAGTATTGGCTCATGGGAGCTTACTAGATAAGTGATGCTTTCTTTTTTCATTGAATGAGCGAATGGGAAAAAAGAAACAGGGAAGGTCCAATGTAAAATGCGGAAGTAGAAGTGCATTGTCATAAGTTGAGGGCAGACAGACTGAGGATTTGAGGACTGGAGTGGGAGGTGAGTGTGGGAGGATGGGGTGGTGAAGTGTTTGAAGTATAAAATTAATGGAGCCAGTTTGGTTGTATGTTCTGGGTGTACTTTGAATACCCACTGGATTTAAAAGGATGCTCTAGAGGTGGCCCAGAGTCAGGCAGCAAGGTTTTCTGGACACTCAAGCATGTGTCTGTAAAAGTAGAGGTAAGAGTGGCATATGCTTGAGTAACACTGGCTGCTTAACGAGATGTGGATTCACCAGCACACGCTGATGGCAAGTGGATTGTCCTCACAGCTTGTGCTTTGATATGTATCATTGAGTGCTTTGCAGAAAGAGTGAGCAGAAATGTGTAATAGTCAGTGACACACACCCCAGGTTGCTGTTAACTGATTACTTCTCAAGGATAGCATCCCCAAATTATCCAGGGAATCACTATGAAAGTTAGTCTGGGCCTCCCTTCCCATCAGCCTTGTTCAGCTGTTCAGGGAAGTGTTGAAAGGGGCCCTTGATCTGGGCTGATAGTTCGCATCCCTCGCAAAACCCTGAAGGCCACGTCCCACCTTGCTGTGGTGATATGGAAGAGGGAGAAGGGACACTTGGGAAGGGCTGGGGCACCTAGAGTGTTCGGCTGGGCAGTTTAGTGGATACAAAAGAAAGAAGTGATCCCTTTCCCTCAGAGGACTTGTGAAGAGTTGATCATAGAAGAGAATGAATGACCTCTGTCCAATGGGTTCTGTGTGCAGTGACTCACAGGAGAGCTTATCCATCAGGATCTGCCTCTCTCTCCCTTATCATAGCCTGGCTTATGTCCTTCTGCTTGGGGTCTCCTCAGTGCCCATCTCCTCCCACCGCAGGGGTCACTCTTGTTTGGACACTCAGTGATCCCCCTGCAAGCACTCACTTGAACTGTAGGTTCTTTCTCAGTTGAATAGCCAGGCTTCCCAACTGGGCTGGAGTTCCAAGCCCTGAGCTGATTTGTTCTGTGCATGCCCAAGGGCCCTTAGCTCTGCACCAAGCAGCAGGTGGGATGCTGCTGGAGGGGTTGGGGCTCTAGGGCCGTAATCCTGCCTCTTCCGCTTCCCGGCAGAGGACTTCTAACTAATCTTAGTCTGTTCATTTGTAAAACGCATGGAAATGTATGTCATATTAGAGAGTTAGGTAACATGCGTGAAGCCCCCCGACATAGTAGGTACTCAGCAAACACTGGATGACCATCCCTTCTACACCCTGTTGCCTGGCAGGATCAGTACATAATAGTTGTTCCATAAATAGTCTGTTGATTAATGGTGATGAGAGTCCTTGTGATAACAGTCTGTCAAGGTCTCTTTTAAAGCTCTGATTTTAGCCTGCAAGCTTTCAGAACTAGAACAGCCTGGGGGAAGCCTGGAACTTGTCTTATTCAGAGTGATTAAGGAAACAAGTTGTTTGATAAAGGAAGATTAAGGGAACTAATTACTTTGCTGAGCGATGACTATCTGGTTAATGCCAGGTAGCGATACCATAAGAGAGGAAGCTGAGTGTCCAATAAAGGGAGCAATACAAATTAATAGGATAGACTTAGGATAAGAGGAAAAATAGATTGAATGCCTGGGAGTCAGAGAGTGTTCTGGTAACACTGAAGCGTCTCCTAAGGTGAGGCAGCCTGCAGGGTGTGGGTGTCTGGGAGGACAGACTTCTTTCTGCAAGTTATTCAGCTGTCTGAGCCAAAGTTCCTTTCCCCGTGGCTGGATGTAGTAATGCCACTTCAGGGACTTGATGTGAGGATGAGATTGGAATAGTGTATCAGAAACACTTTCCGTGTTGCCTGGCTCATAGTAGTTCCTGTCTACTTCTCCCCAAAATAGAAAAAAAAAATCATTTTAAAAATGAGCTTATCAGTGTCATCAAGCTTCTGCGTCTATCTGGATAGACTTAGGAACTTAGGGAGACTGAGATGCTCGCTGGGGCATTAGTTGTAAGGGTTTGGCCGCATGCTAAGAAGAATTTCTACTGAGAAATAAAACACATTTTTTTCCAGGGTAAGTTGTATAGATTGGGTACATCTCCATAAATTGATGTCTGTTCTCTTATTTTATTTTATTTTTTTACTCATGGTCACTCCTCAGGAACATACAGCTGCAGTAACAGCAGCTCAACAGCAACAGTGAGCCTGAGCCCGCTGATGCTGACTTTGGGGAGTTTCGGTGAAAAACGGAGGACTCTCTTTTAAAATTTCTGCTGTTCAGTGAGGGTGGGCCTGGCTGTCTCTATGTGCCCTGATGTCAATGGGCTGGACTCTGACTTTGGGGACACGTGGTACAGTCGACCAAGGCAAGACAGCCAAGTGTTGATTTTAAAAGAAATAGCTGTAGGACACCAGGAAAAGCCTGACTCATTCTTTATTTCTTCAATTTGATTAGGGGAAAAAAATGTGTTTCTGTGTTTATGCAAAGTGATCATGTTTTATTCATCATTTGGTAGAAGTCACTCTTAAGGCATGCAGGGTAGATGATGTCAGCTTTTCCATCTCAGTTGAGTTAAATTTTACTGAGCTTTCATGCTCTGTCAGAGGCTGGGGAAACCACACAGAAGAAGGCATGGTTCCTAGCCCAGTGCGTTAGGAAAGCAGGAGTTGTCTAGGCAAGGTGAGGCCTAGGAAGGGGTAGAGAAGTGCTGTGGAGCCTCAGAGTGGAGCCACTGATAGAGAACCGAGCAGGGCACGGGCACGAACAGGGGTTTCCAGAGGAGCTGTGTTTGGCTGTGGCTGAGGCTCACTATGTGAATGTGTCCATGAGGAAGGCCTCAGGTACAGAAGAGCACTTCAGGTAGAGTCCTAGGACTTTACAGTGGCTGCCCTGGATGTGCCTAAGCCGGGGGAGCCATCCACAAAGGAGCGTTTGTAACCTCGATGCTGCCTCTGTATGGGGTGACGAGATGTGGGTTCTGGTTCTCTCTTCTTCAACCTGGCTCCGTTATCTCCTCCAAGTCACTTCTTTCACGTGCATATAGCTTTTCGTAGGTTGGTTAAATGGTTGTAATCATCCCCACCCTGCCTGTAGATGGTCTGCACAAGCTCCAAGGGAAGAAATTTGAAAGTCATGGACTTAAGTGACCATGGCTGAGAAGGAGCACAAGAACCTCTTTGCCCATTTTATTTCCTTAAAGATTCATCTCCCAGTCTTTCTACGAGGATGATATGATTTACCTATATGCCTGTTTTTCCCTGTCAGCCTTTTTTCTGTATTTACCTTCCCTGGCTTTTTATGTATTGTATCTACATATTTGAATCAAGAAATTAGCTTTTTTTTTTTTTTTTTTAAACAGCATCACGTACATATTTTCCTTATAAGACAAGGCAATTTTGAGTCAATATATCCTTATCAAAGTAGTGAAGTACACTATTACTTTTATTTTAATGGATTATAGAGAAAATATATCCAGTTGGTACATAATCTTGACATAAACATGTTCATAAGTGACCAGAGGTTACCCATTTCTGGTCCAGAGTTTTCATGTGCAGCCTTTAAAGCAAGAATATATGAGAAAAAAATAAGGACCATTAATAACTGGATTGGTGGTATCATTAAATATATTATGTCCTTTGAAATAGCTAAAATTATATTAAACTCAAATAATTTAGAGAATTTTCCACTCTTTGATTCCATAGAAGTATACGCATTAATACCTGTTTTATCCATCTACCCATTCATTCCTCTGGGCATCCATCCATTCATCCATCCATCTACCCACCCATCCACACAATAACTTAGGCCAGCATTCCCCAGACTATCTCATGGAAGCTGATACTTTTACACCTCGTGTAAAATGCTGGTTTTCCTCAGGACACAGCTTGATGACTGCTGTTCAAGGCAGTGTGTCGGTGGGTCTGATGAATCAAGGCTCCTCTTTTAGGTCAGGCTGCCCATCTTGGTCCATACTAACAAAAATTAGTCATATGATGGGTTTTCTATTTTTATTTTAAAAATCTCAGAAAAGTTTATATGGGTCAAAGGGATGAATGAATAGCTAGTGTTACAGAACATAATGCAATTAAGGTTCTTTAGGGCAAAAGAAAAGGTGCTTTTGCCCAGGATAACTGCCAGATGTCTGGAGGTGTTGCAGAAGATAGTGCCACATTTTCTACAGCTGTATTTGGTGACTTTCATGGCAGAGATGATCGCTGCCTCCTTTCCTGGTCTGTCTAGCTGAAATAAAATAGGTCAAGATCAGTTCAGCAGACTTAGATGAAGGGAATGTTGCAATCTAGTGTATGATTTGAGAGGAACACTTCTTGAGCCACCCAAATATCTTTTTATTGCTCTGCCAGAAACTCCATCACTAGCGATTCAATTATTTGAGTTAAGAATTGGCTTTTAACACTGCTGACCAGGGTATGGTGAGAGAAACACCCTGTTAAACTGCTGGGAGGATATAAATTTGCTCAGTCTTTGATATAATTTGGCAATATGTATGACAGTCACTTAAGAAGTGTGTACCCTTTTCTACCCAGCAGTTTTACTTCTACCAACTTATGCTAAAGACATATCTAGGCAAGTACACAAAAGGCACACGGACAGTCATCTCCTGTGGCCTCATTAATGAAAGAGACAACTCATAATAGCCTAAATCTCTTTAATAAAAAAGGATTGGTTAAATATATTTTGGTATGTTTATGCAAAAAAAAAAAATACTATGCAAATATTCTAAATATTGTTGTAATATCTTTAATGACTTGAAATAATATCCAGTATTATTGACTGACAAAAAGCGAATTCCAAGTAATATGAGCTCACTTTTATAAGAAAATAAGCCACACAAATAGAAACATGGAAAGTTATACATTAAAATGATAAAACTATCTCTGGATAAGGATATTTTTATATTTGTATTTAAAATTTTAATAAGCATACATCAATGGTATAAAAAATAAAAAAAATTTAAAGGTAACCTTAAACTAGAAATATTCCCTAAGTGATAGAAAACTGTCTTAGATACCTGTTGCTGTGTAACCAGTCAACCTAAAACTTAGTTGCTTTGTACAATAAACATAATTAGCTCAAAATTTCTGTGTATCAGGGCTCCAGGAGAAGCTTGGTTTTGTCAGTTGTGGCTCCGAAACTCTCATGATGATGCAGTCAGTCTTCCAACTGGTACTACAGTCATCTGAAGGCTTCACTGGGGCTAGAGGGTCCCCTTCCAGAACAATTCTCTCACGTGGCTGTTGGCAGAAGGCCTCGGTTCCTTGCCATGTGAGTCTGTCCATAGAGCTAGTTGAGTGTCCTCACAACATGGTAGCTGGCTTCCAGAGAGTGATCAAAGAGCAGAAATGAAGACCTAGTCTTTGAAATCAGATATCATCACTTCAGTTTATTTATTCATTAAGCCCAGCTCACACTCAAAAGGAAGAAATTAAAATGGCCTCATCTCTTGAAGAAAGGAATATGAAAGAATTTTGGACATATTTTTAAATAATTACAAATGCACGAACTCATTTGCCATCGTTTAACCCATCAGTATGATTCGGATCTATCCACTGGGAGCTGTCTTTCCTCTGGGTAATTGAGAACAGTCCTAAAAGGGCGAGAGTTAAGGTTTTGAGATCAGTATATGCTTGGATAATATTTAAAGAAGAGGAAGCCACTAACAGAAAGAGGACTAGGCTTTTGGAGTCTGGATACTTGGTTTTACCACATATTCCTCACATACAATCAGTAAGTCAGGTTTCCCCTTGGTTTTCTTATCAGTTATGCTGGAGGTCAAATAAACTAATACAGTTGAAAGCCATATGTAAACTGTAGAGCAATAAAGGAAACTGGCTCTTGCTATCATCATTACCTCTACTGTTATTGTTGGAAAGGGGTACCAGTTCAAGAGATGGGGAGATGTGGGACATAGAAATGGATTTGGAGTAGAGAGAGGGAATTGAAAACTATTCTAGTCAGATTATTATCTCCTAGGGCTGGCTCTGAGGCAGGGATGGAGAAGTCCTATCTCGATTATAAACTCACATGAGGCCATGACAGTGACAGGGGTTTCTGTGAAGGACTGCTATCTTGGGTCTTTAGAGAACACTAAAGTCTAGTTCATGAAACAGGCAACAGTCAGGGTAGAATGTACCAAGAAGGCAACATTCTCTCACCTCTGTAACCAGAAAGCTCCCACTCTTTTTAGGTTGGTCATCCATTTATTGTTTCAGGGAAATATTTAAATTATCTATCTATCCATTCATCCATCCATCCATCCATCTATCCATCCATCCATCAATCTATCTATCAATCTATCATCTACCTACCTACCTACCTACCTACCTACCTACCTACCTACCTACTTACCTACTTACCTATCTATTTACCTATCCGTCCATCCATCCATCCATGCATCCATCCATCCATCCATCCTCAGCTGGGTGCCAAGCCCTGTGCTAAGGGCCACATAGTTAAATAGGCCACAGCTTTTCCTCTCCAGCATCCAAATCCAGCAGGAAAGCTGCTGTGCAAACATTTTTGAGTGGAAGACTGAGCTTTGGCTGGTGGCCTCATTCCCCAAGCCTGGATTTGAGTTTCAGGAAATAGTTTTCTCAGATGGCCTTATTCTCTCAGAGGTCACATAGCTCTGAAAATTTTATGTCTTTGGAAATTAAACCTTTTCCCCTCCACTGATGTTTATAGGCTCTTAGAGTGCTGGGCAAAGATAAAGCCAGGCAATTGCATTCAGATGGCTGTAATTTCCACTCTTCCTTCCTTCCAAGTCTTAACAGCCTGCACCACACAGTTTCCAAAGGCCCTTTCATGCTCTTCCAGAGTGACAGGGCCTGTAGTTTGTGCCACACAGGGCAGCTCCTGCCTCACACTCCACTGGTTGTTGGCAGGGGCTCTCTGCAGAAAAGGTTGACACCAGTATGGGGAGAAGCTACCCAGCACTTGGTTCTTTTTTCCTTCACGTCTGTTTCTAGTGTGAGGTGACTCTAAATATTCAGAAATAATCTTTGCGTTATTAGCCCTGAACTGTGAAATATAAATTATTTTCATTTAGCTGTTCTTGACCCTCTGACTATGCATTAGGTGGCAAACCAAGTCATGTTCAAAGTTTCTTCTCACCGGATTCATTAATCTACAGTAGACATAAGTGGGAACTGTTGCTTCAGATAAAATTCAATTAGGAAAAAAATAAAAGAATAACAAATGTTGATAAGGATGTGGAGAAATTTGAATCCTTGTTCATTGCTGGTAGATAGGTAAAGTGTTGCAGCCACTATGGAAAACAGTATGGTATTACCTCAAAAAATTAAACATAGAATTACCATATGATTCAGATATGCAACTAGTAGGCATGTACCCCCAAAGAACTGAAGGCAGGGACTGGGACAAATATTTGTACACCAGTGTTCAGAGCAGTATTATTCACAGTAGCCAAAAGGTGGAAACAACTCAACTGTCCATTGATGGCTGATTGGATTAACAAAATGTGGTATATACATACAAGAGAATTCTAGTTAGCCTTCTAAAGGAAAGAAATGCTGATATAATGTGGAGGAACCTTGAGAACATTATACTTAGTAAAATAAGCCAGACATAAAGGGTCAAATATTGTATGATTCCATTTATACGAAATCCTAGAGTAGTCAGACTCATAGAGACAGAAAGTGGAATAGTGGTTGCTAGGAGCCGGGAGAAGGGAATTGGGAGTTAGCGTCTTATGAATTCAGAGTTTCAGTTTGGGAAGAGGAGAAAGTTCTGAAGATGGCGATAGTGGTGATGATTGCACAACAATGTGAATTACTTAATGCTACTGAACTGTACACTAAAATGGTTAAAATGGTAAATTTTATATAATTTACATTTTGCCACAATTAAATTTTAAGATTTTTATCTGTAATTGGTTTACAAATGTATGCTGCCAGGCCCTGATCTAGGCACTAGGGATGTAGCATTGAATCAGGCAGAAGGCCTGACTGCAAGGAGATCTTTTAGATTATTTTCTACTGTTGGGAGATGGACAATAGATATTTAACAAATGAGGAAGGCAATGCAGGTGCTATAAAGACTTGGAGAAAGATAAAATGAGGTAGTTAATGTGATAGGGAACCGTATCTGCAGGTGAGTGGAGTGGAGCTGCTTTAGCTGGGGTGGCCCAGAAAGGACTCTGAGGTGTTGACATTTGTGCAAAATCTCAAATGATGAGAAATGATTTCACCCACTAAACCGTACTGAATATATCTGGACTCCATTTTACCTGAAATCTCATTGAGATTTCTGAGATACAGAAATTGCTACAAAATCCAAAACTTACTATGAATTGTTTGCAAACTAACAGCGTCTCTGTTGAGTATTTCCAACTGATTGCTTGAGGCCTGAAATGGGGACAAGCAAGGCATTAGTGGTTAAAATGTTTCTTACTGAATACCAAATGCTCAGGCCTGGCAATGTCTTCACCCCGGAAATGTATTCACTCCTTTGCATATTTTTCATTTAATTTTTTCAGGAACTAAATCCAATGAAGTTTGCCAGGGGCCTTCTTGGAAAGACTTTTATGCCTTTTATAAAATAATTGATTTACAGTAATCATTTTACTGATATTTTTATCACTTGTTTATTGTTCAGAAAGGGATCAGTCTGTTTCACCTTGGAAACCAAGGCTATTTATTTAATGCTTTGAGTGTGGAGTTTGAAGATTTTTTTTTTTTTTTTATAATTGAGATGGAAAGAAATATGCTTCTGGGACAATGAAGTGTGGGCACAGTTGATTTGTACAGTGTGTTTAGCTTTCCCATTATGTATTTTAGAGACTTCCCTGTTGTCAGATTTTTCTTTTTAAGTCAATGTCTCGGAGTAGATGAGAGCTCCTTGAAGACTATGGAAAGGCAGTTGAATTGTTAGAAGTCTGCATTGCCCGGGCTTTGATTTGTGGTGGAGCTCACAGCACAATGTAAAGGCCTGAACTCCAGCCAGGCACATTAAGTAAAAGGACAGTGACTTCAGAGTTTGAGAATAGGTCATTTTGCAATCTGTTCTTTTTTATAAGAGCACATGGCTCTCTTTGCCTTAGGATAGTGAAGTGGTATTTCCCAGGACACAAGAATTGAAATCATTTGACTTTCTAGGCTGCGTATTCCATAATCCTTGGGAAATTTGACTTATAAACTAACTAGGAAATTATTTCAGCTTTGTGAAGGTCTCTGGTCCTTTCAGGTTTTTCACACCTTCACTGGTTTGGGTCAGAGTCAGGGTGTCTGTCAGGGGTATAGTGACTGACGGTG
>NW_011888847.1:2993896-3002576 GCF_000151845.1 Pteropus vampyrus | reverse complement strand
CAGGTGAGTGGAGTGGAGCTGCTTTAGCTGGGGTGGCCCAGAAAGGACTCTGAGGTGTTGACATTTGTGCAAAATCTCAAATGATGAGAAATGATTTCACCCACTAAACCGTACTGAATATATCTGGACT
Organism: Pteropus vampyrus; assembly: GCF_000151845.1. Taxonomy (NCBI): domain Eukaryota; kingdom Metazoa; phylum Chordata; class Mammalia; order Chiroptera; family Pteropodidae; genus Pteropus; species Pteropus vampyrus. The sequence goes on along the minus strand of NW_011888847.1, from coordinate 3,002,446 downwards.
CCATTTTACCTGAAATCTCATTGAGATTTCTGAGATACAGAAATTGCTACAAAATCCAAAACTTACTATGAATTGTTTGCAAACTAACAGCGTCTCTGTTGAGTATTTCCAACTGATTGCTTGAGGCCTGAAATGGGGACAAGCAAGGCATTAGTGGTTAAAATGTTTCTTACTGAATACCAAATGCTCAGGCCTGGCAATGTCTTCACCCCGGAAATGTATTCACTCCTTTGCATATTTTTCATTTAATTTTTTCAGGAACTAAATCCAATGAAGTTTGCCAGGGGCCTTCTTGGAAAGACTTTTATGCCTTTTATAAAATAATTGATTTACAGTAATCATTTTACTGATATTTTTATCACTTGTTTATTGTTCAGAAAGGGATCAGTCTGTTTCACCTTGGAAACCAAGGCTATTTATTTAATGCTTTGAGTGTGGAGTTTGAAGATTTTTTTTTTTTTTATAATTGAGATGGAAAGAAATATGCTTCTGGGACAATGAAGTGTGGGCACAGTTGATTTGTACAGTGTGTTTAGCTTTCCCATTATGTATTTTAGAGACTTCCCTGTTGTCAGATTTTTCTTTTTAAGTCAATGTCTCGGAGTAGATGAGAGCTCCTTGAAGACTATGGAAAGGCAGTTGAATTGTTAGAAGTCTGCATTGCCCGGGCTTTGATTTGTGGTGGAGCTCACAGCACAATGTAAAGGCCTGAACTCCAGCCAGGCACATTAAGTAAAAGGACAGTGACTTCAGAGTTTGAGAATAGGTCATTTTGCAATCTGTTCTTTTTTATAAGAGCACATGGCTCTCTTTGCCTTAGGATAGTGAAGTGGTATTTCCCAGGACACAAGAATTGAAATCATTTGACTTTCTAGGCTGCGTATTCCATAATCCTTGGGAAATTTGACTTATAAACTAACTAGGAAATTATTTCAGCTTTGTGAAGGTCTCTGGTCCTTTCAGGTTTTTCACACCTTCACTGGTTTGGGTCAGAGTCAGGGTGTCTGTCAGGGGTATAGTGACTGACGGTGGGGGGCACACAGTGTGTGGCTCAGAAGACAACTCTGAGAATAATTTTTCATCTTTCATGGTGCATGAGAGAAACCAGCTCATGGCTCTTTTAGATAAACCATCCATAGTTTCTAAAATCTGCAACAATTGGAACACACACGCATGAATAGACATAATTCTATCACCAGCATTGCCCAGAGGCCTATCGGATGCCCAGCCTATCTTGCACTAAATGGCTATGGTTAAGCAGGAAAAGTCTTGCTCCCAAGTAGCTTTAACTCTGTTTGAAAAGCCAAAATATGTAGAAATGAAAGAATCAGAAAATAATAGCAAAAGAATCAAAGCAGGGTACTTGTATTAATGTCCCGAGGGCACAGGAGGTGTGACACAGTGTGCTGGGAATAGTGGCTGAGTGGAAGGTGTTAGTTGTGTTTGAGAAGCATTCATCTGCTTCCAATATCCAAAGTGTTCTCTGTAAGGTTAATGGATGATAAAAGGGGAGGCGGAGGCCAGTGGGCTCTGGGGTCAAATAAGTTGCTGGAATAAGCAACTAAGAGTTTCTTTACTGCAAGACCCCTTTTATATACTGATGTCCATGGTGCTTTTCCCAGATGGGCATACATAGCATCCAGTTTCCTGCTTCTTCAGCCACAGAACCATGATTTTTTCCAAGAGGTTTCTGCAGGAATAGAGTTCCAAAAAGTGTAATTGAATTGAGGAAATACTAGACTAAATGATTTTATTTATTTATTTATTTTATTTATTTATTTTTTGGTCCAAGTCACTAGCAGTAGAGTCATGTTTTCAGTGGTCTCAAAGTCCAAGGGGATTGATGGGAAGGAAGTCTGAGGGACTACATATAAAGAAACCAGTGATTAAATGGTCCTCCAAGGATGCCCAGCATGGAGTAAAATGCCTTTGGGCCGTCTTAGCTCAGAAGTTATTCCTGAATAATAGACACATAACCTGGGCTTTTAAAACAAGATATTTTTGTTAACGTCATTCCTTTTCTTCTCTTCAAATTTGGGGAAGAGTTTTGCATCAACAGCATGGCCTCGCTGTTGGGACAGAGCCCTGGGTCGCTGCAGCTGGGGCTGTGAGTGAAGGTGAAGCTCAAAGAGCTGGCAGGATTGGGGTTGCCAGATAAAATACAGGATGCCAGTTACATTTGAATTTCAGATCAACTCTGCATGATTTTTCGATATAACTATGTCCCAAATATCGCATGGGATATACACATACAAATATATTCATCGTTTATCTGAAATTGAAATTTAACTGGGCAGCTTGGATTTTTATTTCCTAATAAAATACACCCTCTCCCAGGATGCTTGGGGAAGCCTAGACACAATGATCAGAAGGTGCTTTAAAATGTAATGGCAAGGTAACAGGTATGTTCTAATTTCTCAAGAGCCCAGGTGCTCCCTCCTGGGAAACGGGTTACTACATCCTCAAGCTCCTTTCCAGCTTTCTTGTTTTCCTCAGTTTAGGAGAATTGATACATGAGGAGTCGTAGCCTGGAAGGCATTTTATTTGTCTCATACATGTTCACAATAAATAAATGTAACATACAAAACTTTACCCAAAACACAGATTTTTCAGCTTCTCTTGAAAATGCAAAAGGTTTACAGTTTCATAGAAAGAAGCCGGTTGTCTGGACCTGGAAGTCCTGAAACCAGAACTACAAACTTCCTGCCTGCAGTGAGCAGAGTGGAGGTGAGCCCAGTGACCCTCCAGGACAAATCTTAGTGGGGGAGAAAGTAAGAAGATAAGGCGGGGGTGGAGGGAAAAGTCAACACTCCCACTCCCCACTTTTGGAATTTAAAATATAATTGAGGACACTAAATTATTTCACAGGTAAAAATAAAACGGTGGTCTAAAGTGTATCTCTATACTGACTCTAGATGAGGTGAGAGTTGAGAAGGGAAAGGGGTGCTTCGTTGGGCTCTGGGCAGTTCTTTCCTTGCCAGGAAAGGACATGTCTTAAACTCCATGATCAGTGATGATTACAGAAAGGCCAGAGTTTTAACAGTGGGCTCTGCTCAGGGACACCTTCAGGAGGGAAGAGCCAAACTAATCGCTCTGGGCGAAAGGTCTCCCCATGACCTGCTGTGTTGGCTGGATCTCTCACTTCAGCCACACTGCTCTTCTCTATGCCTCGCCCCCTCTCTTCTCTGCCCCAGAAACCCACCTTTCCCCCAGCCCCATGTGGGACATGATTTTGACAACAGGGACTTAAGAGTGGGTGGGGGCAGCCCCAGTGCTATGAACATGTGTTGATGGGCCCTGGGTGAGGAGTTGGGCGGAGGGCTCCTGGGGACCTGGGCCTTAGAGGCCGTGCTCGAGGGCCAGGGCCTGGAGCTTCTGCTGGCTGTTGTACAGACAGTGGCAGAGACTCCAAGTCGCCTCCGAGGGCATTGTGACACAGAGGATCACTGGCCGCCACCAATGCTAATCACACCACTGGTGCTTGCTGTATCCTATGGCAACAGCAGCTCTTTGTTAATTCAGTGATGCTGGAGGCAGACAGTATTATAGGCTACTTCACAATGGCTGGGGAACACCCTGGGTCATGAGCATCCTTATTTATGGCCAAGTCCTAGGCACCTCTTTGCTTGCTCTCCAATATCTGCACCCCAACCCCACCCCCAGTTTTGGAATTTGGAAGTAAAATGGGAGGAAGCTCCAATAAAATATTATTCCAGAGGCGAAGCTGAACCCTGAATAATGAGTCCATTAGATTCCACAATCAATATCTAGCTTCTAAACATTATGTATATTGATGAGCTGATTGCTAGGAGACTCGTGCCGAGGGAATTGGAATCCATTTTACTGGGGCCAAATTGGTTGTTGATGGGCCATAGTAGACTGTGACTTTAATAATCAGCTAAAAACATTCTGCAGTCTAGTAAAACACACTTTCAGCATGTTGGATCCCTGTGTGCTTTTCTGAAAGCTGGCAGAGCAGAGTTTTTACTGGGTCCTGAATCATGGCCCTGAAGGCTCTTTCTAAGGCAGAAGGGCTGGCCAGGTCCCCAGCTCAAGTCTTGCTGGTGCTGAGGGAGGCGGGGAGGAAGGAGGTGAGGGGGAAAATCTCTGCAGCTGTGGGCTGAGGGCACAGGTGGGCTGGCTCTTGCCCCTTACTGTCCATGAACACACATTTTACCTGAACTGCTTACCCAGCTCTGTTCTTATGGTCACAGAGCCATAAACGGGATGAGACATGGTTCCCACAGTGGGAAATAGTTTCCTTTAGGTCTTTACTTCAAGAGGCTCGGTGGGAGAAGGATTGTGTGTGTGCAGTGTGATGTGTGTATGTGTTTGTACATGTGCAGGGGTGGGGGTCGGGCTCTTTTCAGTGAGGCACCTTGACTTTTCCCTCCACCCCTGTGCCCCAGGTAGGGAGTGTCGCATGGTATGTGGTAGCACCCTGGCATCTAATATGAATTCTCGTACTAATTCTCCGGGTCAGCGAAGGCCGAGTTGAAGAGTGTCAGACTCCTGGACCGCTGGTCATGCCCTGCTCACCGGGCTCTGCACGCACGTGCTGGTCCCGGAGTCTAGCTCTGCCCACGGGGCAGGGGCAGTTCTGCCCAGCCAGGACCACAGGGCCAGACACTGTCAAGGTTCTGAGAACAGGTTGCTGGAGGAAGGAAGTTGAAGGTAATGAGGTTAATTAAACCCCTGCAGAGTTCTAGCTGTAGAATTGCTCTGAGATACTCTGAAGATTAAAAATTGTGCATCTACTGAGACAGAACCAAAATGCCCACAATTAAACCAAGGTGATGCGTTTCTACCTGTGGTGCTGTGCGCAGCAGTTTAATTTGGCTGGGGAGAAAGGCAAGGGGAGCCCCTTGTCCTCTCTGAATGTCTTTCGTCGGACTCTCAACTCAGGCCTGGCTCGGGTCATCCAGGGATCCTGCAGTCATCCTTCAGTCAACCCTCTGCTGGATTGAGGGCAGCTGCCTCTGCTGCAACAGGGTGATACGCTTCTGTACATGTCCCCTGGTTAAGGGGCAGCGAGAGCAAAGGCTATGGCCTGTTGCTGCTGGCCCACCCTCTGTCAGGCGGCAGCTCTGGCTGTCAGTGTTCCAGCAGCTTCTGAGTTGCCTGGCTGAGCCCCGCTGAGGCCCAGGGCCAGCACTGACTGGAACTCCTGTTTGATTCTCAGAACCTCCCTGCACTGGGCTTCTGCTCGTCGGTCCAGGCCCACGGAGGGGCCTCGGGTGAGTGCGAGGGGCACAGACAGCATCCCTTCTACAGCCTCCTGCAGGCACCGTGGTGGGTGGTGTCCCCGATCAGTTCTAGAATAAGGCAGGGGAGGTGTAAGTATGGTGAAAATGCAAGAAAGGCAGGCAGAGGGGTGCCCAGTGCGTTACATTGCTGAAGAGCAAAGGTTAAAATCGTCCAAGTGATTGGATTAGCAGTGAGGAGAAAGCCTGAGAGAAAAATCAAGCCTGAAATATCAGAACATCTGACTGAGAATAAAAGGGTTTTGAGTGGACTGGTCCTTGGCAAAGCGAGAAATAAATCAGCCCCCTATGGAGCGACTTTCAGGAATTAGCGGCAGGCAATTGGATATTGAAGAAACATTTAAATGTACCAGATTGTGTTTGGGTTCAGAGGCCAAGAGTGTCTTGAGGCCCTTCTGTGTTTTTTGAAGAGCTTCTGGGGAACCCTCCTGTGGAATTAGGAAAAAATCGGACTAGACTGGATTTGTCCCTGACAGGGAGGTACTCATAGTGGAGCCTGTTTCCCCGAAGTCTTCACCAGTCGTCCTGTTAGATTTTCTTTGTGGTGGAGGCAGCGGATGAAGGTGTGGCCAACCCTCGTCACACCTGTTGTTTTACCTGAGAGCCAGTCTTCCCAGACTTGGCTAATCTGTGGACTGTTTGTCCAAGGGAAGGAGCAGCAGGCTAGGAGCACGTGGGAGGCCAAGGCCAGGTGGAGCGCAGACTTGGAGCTCTGCCTGGATCACAGCATCCCTCTGTCACTGTCCATCTGGGTAACCGTGAGCACACTCTTGGACTCTCTGGGTCTCTGAGCCCCATCCTAAAAGGGGCGTACTAGTAGTACCTACGTCATAGCCTTGTTGTGCTGGTCAGGTTGGGTAACATTTATAAAGGGCTGAGAACAATGCCTGGCATCTGTCTTAATAAATAAAACATTTTGTCCCAAATCATCTCTCATGTCCCTCCCAGTTTTCACTTTCTATGATGCTGCTTCATTTTATCCTCTATAAACCTCTAAGGTGGGAAGGCGATCGTTACCCCATTTTGGAGACAGGGAAAGCACAAGAAGACTGGAGGTATTTTCCAGAACAGTGGCTGGTTAGTGGATGGGCGGAGATGGAAACCAAGAACTCCTGAGTGTGTGACTATACCGCCTCAGAGCGGGGAGGAATTGCTTCAAGCTTTATGGCCCTCATTGTCTCCCCATTTTCCCTCAGTTTCTCAGTCTCTTCGTTTTCCAGGCACAAGATGAAGACAGATGATAAAATAACTTCCTTGTAACTAGGAAGAAACGAGTGCTGAGAGCAGGCAGGGCCCTGACGGAGGGAGGAAGATGGCAGTGCAGGCCAGGCTCTGCTCTGCCTGATGGGAATGCGGGAGGGCCCCAGGGTCTGGGCTCCAAGGCCTGTGTGCAGCCTGCTCCCGAGTGTTTAGGAAGTGTGACTGGACGTGACCACTCTAGCTCTCGCGTTCTTTGGACAAAAGCCTAGTGAATTGGAAAGGCACATTTCCCACGGTGCCAAAAGTTGCCGAGGCCACAGGTTATCCTAGGTGGAGAGGAGGAGATAGCTATTGCGTGAAGGGGCCGGTCTAGCCTGTTGGCTTCTTGCTGAAAAGCAGCATGTCCTGGGTGGTGGTCTTGCTACTCACCAAGTGATCAGGATCAAAGCAGGTGAGAGAAGTTCACTAAATACCCCAGCAAGGAACTCTCCCCACGGCTACTTCCCCACCCCTGGCTCTCGAGTACCAGAGCAGTACTTCTCAAACTTCAGTTGCACAAGAGTAACCTGGGCATCGTGTTCCAATGCAGATTCTGACTCAATGGGTCAGGGATGGGCGCAGATACCGCATTTCGTCCCAGCCCCCAGGCTCGCCGATGCTGCTGTTCATGGACCCCATCGGAGTAGGGAGGGTCCTGAGGACATATTGGCATGGCCCGGGTGCCTTTCCCATCAAGAGCCCTCACTTCTTGAGCTCTGGTTTTGTTTCCCTTCTCACACCCACAGGCTTCTCAGCACCAGCCAGATGGGAACAAGACCGAGGGAGGCTAATGAGGTCCCCCCGGGGCAGAGTGGAGCGCCTCTCTGAGAGAGTGTTGCCACAGTTTCCCTGTGAGAGGGATTATCCCCCAGGGTGGGCAGAATCCTGGAGGAGAGGGGGCCAGGCAGGCTGTGCAACTGGCAAATTTGTACCTCCTTCTTCCTTCCTCGGAGCCCCGCAGTCATCTGTTCAGGCAGCTTTCTACTTAGCACTCTGATTTCTGTGTCCAATCGATTGGCCACTCTTTGTGCCATGTAAAAATGCATGACTGAGTTTTGACCTTGAAGCCAGCCAGCTATGCAGGCTTCTGTCTTTCACTGCCTGTTTGACTTTAGAAAAGGGTTAGGGAAGAAATAAAGCAAGGCTAAAATAATGCCATTAGTAATGCAACTTCTTTGCATTAAATCCTGCATTTATTAATAATATGATAAAAGTACTACTTCCTTCCATTTGTGGATTATATTATGTTTACAAGGCATTATCTTATTTGATACTCAAACTGCCATTATGAGATGAAAGAAGATTATCATCCCCAGGAAACTGAGGCTCAGATTGGTTTATGAGCTTGCCAGAGATCACAGGGCAGTGGGTAACAGAACCGGGTGCACATGCATATTCTTATTAGGATGGATATTGACAGTTCAGTAGACTTGCAGATACTGTGGGTCATAATTTGTCCCATCCCAAACATGATCCCATACCAAAGACAACTCTGAAGGTGTGGCCAGCCTTAACTGGATGTTAAAACTCTTCCTGCAATGATACTGGCAGTATTGTTCCTCAAGTGCATAGCTGAGAATCCTCTAAAGTTTTAAAAAGTGTTAAAATAGCAAATAAAGCGAACACATACACACAGAAAAACAAAAATAAAACCATAGGGAAATAAGCTAGAAAATGTTTTAAAATTATTCTCTCTCCCTTTCTCCCTTCCTCCTTCCCTCCCTCCTTCCCTCCCTCCTTCCCCCGCCCCTTCTCTGAATACCCTGTGTGCTTAGTTTTCCTGGCTAGGTTAACATTCCACATAGAAGCATGGGAAGCCATCCAGGCAGGAGTCAGTCCTGCAGTGTTTGTTGGACTGGTTCCTGGAATGTCCCCTCCAGGTCACCATACATGTCTCCTTCCTTCAGGCAGGCATTCTAAGCCACCCCCCATGACAAGGTGGGACAAACACATGGCCAACCACAACTTAATTTTCCCCAAACCTTCTTTAGGCTTTCGTTGCACTTGCTGCTTGGGGTTGCCATGGTGACAGTCTACTGCCTTCTCC
>NW_011888847.1:2989289-2992221 GCF_000151845.1 Pteropus vampyrus | reverse complement strand
ATATTCTTTGTAAGCCCTGCCTGCAGGCAGAAGGATGATGGACTGTCAGTCTCTGTCAGTCCATTTCCTGAGCGTTTAGGAATCTTCCAGGTCAAAGGGTAGCTATTCTGCTAACGTTACCTGGTTTCGAAGATTGGAAACAGTGCGTGGTGATGGGAGGGGTGTTGACGAAGAAACTAGAAAAACAGAGAATTTTTAGTTTGCCTGGGAGGTGGGAGAATATTGCCCAGACCTTTTGGTAACTGAGTTTAAGGGAGTGCGTGTGTTTCAGGGCATTCTTGCCCCTAAAGTGGCTTCTTACTCATGAGACATACTGGTCATGGCAATAAGAAAAATACTAGTAATAAAAGCAAGCATTTCCAAAGTACTTTAATAATCTCATTTGGTCTTTACAAAACTCTGAAAGATAGGCAGGGATGATATTATCCTGTGTCAAATGAGATGAGGGATAAGTGTGCTGCCTGAGGCCATTCTGCTTGTTGATGACAGATGGAGGCCCGATAATCCATGTCTCCCCAGCTTCAGGGCAGTGACACTGCCCTCTGAGTGTGTATCAGGTGTAAGGAAGGTAAGAGAGGAAAAAGAGGAAGGAAATCACATAAAGCCATCATCCGCCATCACCATGGGCCCGCCCTGCCTTCGGTTGGTGGAGAAGGGTGCCTTGCCTAGGGACTGTTGCTTCTTGCTGAGTGGGGTTGGATGGGGGCCAGTTTTCTGCCATAGGCTACAAGGCCCTGACTGTAGGGGACTGATGGTCATGGCCCCAGCCTTTGTCAAGAGGAGAAGGTGGCTGACAGCAATGATTCAGAAGGCTGGAAGGAGCCTTCCTGGGGACAGAGACAGCCTTTGCAGGTGGCATGAAGTCACCTCAGAAATACACTTTAGGAGAATATCTCACCAGAAACCAGCACTGGAGCAGCCAAGGCCCATTGCTTCAACCAGGTGGATCCTGAAGGCTTCTAAGACAGAATAGATTTCAAAGAAAAAGCTTTGAAGAGAAAAGAGTCTATGAGATGTAGGGTTTGGAAATCACAAGACAGACTTACTTAGATCAGGTCTTTGAAAGGGGGCCATGTGGACATTTTGCAGTCTGCTGCCTGGAAGCCTCCTGGGGGCCACCAACTGATGCACACCAAAATGAATGTCTTAGTGATGTTCAAGCCTACACCTCACTGTGGCCCTGTGGGGACACAACAGTAACATGGTGACATTGTTGAAATGTACGTATGGAGCCACTTAATGAGGGAGCTAGGTAAGTACCCTCATCATACATGTCTTCTCTAACTCTCAGATTATGGAGAAGCAAGACAGAACCTGTGAACACGGTATAAGTAAAAGACTCACACCGAGTGGAGCACTGGGTGTGCTTGGATTCGTGTTTCTCATTTGAGAGCTGCATGAAGTCTTTGAGGCCCAGCCTAATCTCTCCAGCCCTAGCTTTCAGGTTGAAAGACTGCCTTCAGCATCAGTAGACCAGCTTTTCTGTCCACCTGTCCACCTACCTCATCACTCAGTTGGACAACTCTAATAGATTGAGCATCGCCAGTTCTTCTGAAGTTATAACCTGCAGGTATTGTCCCTGCCGTCCAGGTGTTTCATGTGCAGTCAGGGAGAGGAGACAGATGTGTAAATAGTCGCGATATAGCGAGAGTGTGTGCCTCTTATCCGTGATCATTCCAGCACTTTCCTCATAATGCCAGCCTGCCAAAACTTAAGTGTCTAGTCCTCAAATCCTAGAAAAACAAGGATTCCCTCCAACATGACTCTCTCTCTCTCTCTCTCTCTCTCTTATTTTTTAATGCAGAATTTCCTGAGATTTTATTTGTGACCTACAAACTTAATGGAGCCTAGTACTTTTCTCCCTGGGCAGAAACCATTAACGATGCCAAGAGCTGTTAGTGGATGCAGTTTTCTCCGCATGTGTAGTAGCAAAGTGTAATTTATGTAGCAAAGTGTAATTCATGTTCTGGTTCGTGAAATAACTTATTAGTGACTTAAATTACAAAGGTGCCTATGGTATCAGGCTAGGTGCTCTGAGAGCATTAGGGAATTTACTACAAAATTTTTAGGGAGATAATAGATCTATGTGTGAATTGGAAAAATATGATACCAGCTAGGTTGAGGGTAAATACCATAGTGCTTCAAATAGGAAACAAGATGGGTGGATGGAGGGTCCAGGGACTGAATATGGGAACAAAAGACAGTGTCACGTTTTCTTTTTTATGTGTGGTTTTGTATATCTTTTGGACACAGTGTCCAGAGGGTTGGTGGCTCTCAGGTCTGTGTTGTACATCTAGATTTGGGAATTGTCAACGTTTGGACAATCCTGATGCCGTGATGGTTGAGAGAGTGTGTATAGAAAGAACCTGACAGAACACTCAGCCAAGAACAGAGCCTGAGGCAGCCCCGGATGCATTGGGACAGGCAGAGGAAGAACCTGCAGAGCAGATGGAGGAGAACTGACCTCAAGGTGGGGGCTGGTTCCCAAACCAAAGAGCCTTTTAAGAACAAAGGGGTCGTTAGCAGTGTCAGGTGGTTAAGAGTGATCAAATGAGAACTGAGCAGCAGCACCCATTGGTTCTTGGGGTCCTTGGGCAGAGCAGTCTCAAGGAAAAGTTAAGGACAGAGGCCAGAGTCCACTGAATTAATTGGAGAGAAAGGCCAGTGAAGGAGTGGAGAAGTGCAGGGAGACCCTACTTTCAGGACTGTAAGGGGAGGAGAGAGCATTGGTAAGAGATTTCAGTATCCCCACAAAAGGTGGGAGGAGTTGTTTTCTGTTTACAAAGGAGACCGTGCACAGAGAAGTAAAATAATTTGCCTTTTTCACATTACCATTATAATCAAATCCCACCTCCACCCCAATAAAGGTTATTAAAAATGTTTTCCAAAAGTATCGCAAATAGAAAATGGCAGAGTAAGTATTCAAATTCCA
>NW_011888847.1:2974682-2989239 GCF_000151845.1 Pteropus vampyrus | reverse complement strand
GTAGCAAAGTGTAATTTATGTAGCAAAGTGTAATTCATGTTCTGGTTCGTGAAATAACTTATTAGTGACTTAAATTACAAAGGTGCCTATGGTATCAGGCTAGGTGCTCTGAGAGCATTAGGGAATTTACTACAAAATTTTTAGGGAGATAATAGATCTATGTGTGAATTGGAAAAATATGATACCAGCTAGGTTGAGGGTAAATACCATAGTGCTTCAAGTAGGAAACAAGATGGGTGGATGGAGGGTCCAGGGACTGAATATGGGAACAAAAGACAGTGTCACGTTTTCTTTTTTATGTGTGGTTTTGTATATCTTTTGGACACAGTGTCCAGAGGGTTGGTGGCTCTCAGGTCTGTGTTGTACATCTAGATTTGGGAATTGTCAACGTTTGGACAATCCTGATGCCGTGATGGTTGAGAGAGTGTGTATAGAAAGAACCTGACAGAACACTCAGCCAAGAACAGAGCCTGAGGCAGCCCCGGATGCATTGGGACAGGCAGAGGAAGAACCTGCAGAGCAGATGGAGGAGAACTGACCTCAAGGTGGGGGCTGGTTCCCAAACCAAAGAGCCTTTTAAGAACAAAGGGGTCGTTAGCAGTGTCAGGTGGTTAAGAGTGATCAAATGAGAACTGAGCAGCAGCACCCATTGGTTCTTGGGGTCCTTGGGCAGAGCAGTCTCAAGGAAAAGTTAAGGACAGAGGCCAGAGTCCACTGAATTAATTGGAGAGAAAGGCCAGTGAAGGAGTGGAGAAGTGCAGGGAGACCCTACTTTCAGGACTGTAAGGGGAGGAGAGAGCATTGGTAAGAGATTTCAGTATCCCCACAAAAGGTGGGAGGAGTTGTTTTCTGTTTACAAAGGAGACCGTGCACAGAGAAGTAAAATAATTTGCCTTTTTCACATTACCATTATAATCAAATCCCACCTCCACCCCAATAAAGGTTATTAAAAATGTTTTCCAAAAGTATCGCAAATAGAAAATGGCAGAGTAAGTATTCAAATTCCAATATACCTGGCTTCAAAATCTAGGTCCTTGCTACTCAGAATTGTGGTCCAGGGACCAGTAACATGGCTATCACCTGGGACCTCATTAGAAATGCAGATTCTCAGACCCAGGCCAGCTTAGAATCTGTGTCTTAATAGGATCCAGGTGATGCACGTGCACATTAAACTGAGAGGCACTGCTCTGTGCTTTCCCCTATTTTATGTTTTAGTAATCCAGATATCTTGTAAAGAGGACCTGAATGATCAGACTGACAAAAAAGCAGAGCTGTAGGTAAGTGAGGCATGCAACTTCTTTCTCTGAGAGGCAGGAGACATCTGCAGGTCCTCAGGTAACCTTGAAGAGCTCATCTTCACAAAGAAGGTCATCCACTGATCCCCAAGCCAAGGCCACAGTGGCCCCCTTCACCATAGGATGATGGAGCACATTAAGTTCTGGGCAAGTTTTGCTACATTTTTAATTAATAGCCATCTTCTTCACATAATAATGCAGATGCGGAGGAAGAAAACACCCTTTCAATAGCTAGCGTAATTAAGCTGCATAGATTAGTTTGATCTTTGCTGCCCCTCCAAAGCTCTCCAAGGGAAGATAACTCATGTGCATGGAGGTTTGCTCAGATGTTTTCCTTCTAAAGGGTTCAGTAACTGCCTACCTGTGATGTTTTTTAATTACCACAACCACATCTTTGAATACTTTTTTGAATGAGTGCTCGCTTCAAGGTTCTGCTTAGTCCTTTCTCATCGGTACCTAAAACAACCAAACCACATGCAAAATGCCAAGAAAATCTAAACCCATGGTTTCTTTTTTTTCTGTGGGCATACTCTCTTTCTCACTTTTACTTTCCTGGGTCCTTGAAGGTTTTGTAGTTCTGTATTTTACAAAGTGACCCATTAGTTGGTTGTGAAATGAATTTAGTATCAACCAACTTTAAAAAAAATACACACACACACACACACACACACACACACAGTGAAATAGAAAATATCGAAGTGCATCGTATGGAGTAGGGGCAGCAGTAGTTTTGTTAAACTTCTTTTTTAGTTCTGTAAATACGTGTGCATCCTGAGTTTCCGTGCAAAAATGTTTTCCACACTATGGGTTGTGGTCAAAAAGTATGAGAGCCACTGATCCATTTCATTGGTACCTATTTATAGAATCATTGAAATCAGTGTGCGTGTGTGTGTGTGTGTGTGTTTTAAATAGGTACCTTTTTCCAGGCCAATTTCTACTCATGGGTTCAGTCAGCTGTATATGAAAGCATTCCCAGAGATTCCAACCATTTAGCCAAGTTTAAGACCTGCTGGTCTGGTTCAAACTCCTACTCTAAAGAGAATTCCCTTTTATATTATTTCTGGTAGATGAGAATCAAGCCTCTAGGTGCCAGCACTCTCCCTGTATTCACAGGTATATACGTGAAGAACCCATGCCTTCTGGGATGTGTCTTCTTGTTAGAAACTTCTCCCAGGGACTGATCCAAATCCGGCTTGCTCATAGCTTTCACTCTTGCTGGCTTTGGTCAGTCCCCTGGAGCACTACAGAGTAAATCAATCTGGCACGTCCTCCACATCGATAGCCCTTCAGAGACTAAAGGGCAGATTTTGTTTTCTCTTAAAGCTTTCTTTTTCTCAAGTTAAGCAATTCCAGGGGCTGTAACCATCCTTCATTGTTCATAGTAGAACAGCCTTCTTCATCCTACCTTAGCATCTCTGAATGACTCTTCTGTTTAAAAGAGAACACAATTCACTAAATACAGTGGAAACAATGCTGAGAGCAAGGGCATTTCTTCTGCCAGTGCTAGTGGGCAAGCCACCTCATCTCTCTGGCCTTGGTTTCTTCATTTGTAAAGCGAGGCTGTTTGGCTGAGTGACCTACTTTGCAAAGTTCTGGTTTTAGTATTAACTGGGAGGAGAAGGGTATGTGGCTCTCAACAGCAGATATTATTCTCTTTCATGTTAAAGTCAGTGAGCCATAATCACATTAGGAATTTTTAAAGAGTCCATAGGGCCTTTCATGGATGGCAAATTAATCAAGTGTTGCTTTTACTGGCTTGGCATACACAGGAAGGAATGAATACCATGCATAGCTATCCGGGAGCACCCAGCTCTTGGGATTACAATGCAGACCCAATAGAAAACCCTTTCTTGGTCTTTCCTACTTAAATTTCTATTTTCCCTTATTGTCAGCCACTGGGGGAAAAAAATGTGTCCTTTTGCTAGGATTTACGTAGTACATTTTAGACTAAAGAGATTTTTGTTCTTTTCCTACACCTGAAGTTTTATGCAAAATAATTTAAAATAATGGAGGAGTAGGGTATGCTGTTCTTTCAGCCCAATGAGTCTTTTTTTTTTTTAACGCCTACAGCACCCGATATTCCTAGGTGGTCTCCCATCCAAGTACTAACCAGGGTCGACCCTGCTTAACTTCCGAGATCAGATGAGATCGAGCACGTTCAGGGTGGCATGGCTGTAGACCCAATGAGTATTTTTTGTTTTGTTTTGTTTAGGAATAAATAGATTTTTTTAAAAGTGTTCAGCCAAAACATCTGTTGTTAGCCTCCAAGCACATCTTTAGGCTCCATGGCATGAATTTGCAGGAAGAAAGGTTTTAAATATTAATAAGATTGGGAATTGACTGTTTTGTATGAGTGTTCTGAAATTCACTAAAGCTCCAGTGAACCCTAAAGAACTCAGCCCTCATCATTAGAGAGTTAGCTTCCCTGGGGGCCTCTCCAGGAGCAATTACTTTCTACCTGAAGAGTGAACAAAGGACAAATGAAACGTGTGGGAGCCTCCTAGGGATGGATGTAGACTTTCAAGTCTCCCTCAAATTTCACCAAATGCACACAATCTTTTCTGCATTTGCCAGTTAGCTCAGCAGAGGGTGGTGCTGGTGGGGCCATGTCCTTGTTTTGGTGTTACTCAGTTCTGTGTGCCCTTGGCCTCAGGGGGAAATAGCAAGAGATATGAGAGAACTTAGAAGGGTTTGTCCCCCACGGTGACTTCTGTAGCATCTACACCGTCTCAGAACAGAATTGTCATCAACCAGAAAAATTAGGACGATTTTCCCCATTCGTCTGAGGGAGCCTACTACTTATTGTGAAAAGGTGGTGGCACTCGGGGAGTTTAGGATGGTTCTGGTGCTCACATGCAAGATGCCCATGTCGAGAAGGAGCTCTGGCCCCCCAGAGAAGGACCGATCTGGTACCTGGTGAGTTTTGTGTGGTCTTCTCTGTCACTACTTATTTTTCCTTTAAAGTTATTTAGGATATAGTGTTCTTTTGACAGGCGAGAGCAATAGTTTTCTTCTCTTTGCACTGAGGAAGTTTTATACTTGACAAAGATAAGTCTTCAGTGATGATTTTTTTTATGTGGAGATTCTTACATCCTCTCCCATTGAATATTTCTTTAGCCAAATAGAGAACCTCAGGTGCCCTGATGTCTCTAGGCTATCGTTTTAAAAGAGCATGCTATTCAAAGCCAGTAAAGCCCCATTGTAGTGTTCGCTTACTACTGCCAATTAACCCTCATGTGCCAGCCGTAGAAGGGCAGGAAGGCAGTGCTTTTCTTTCCCTACTATGAGTGGGGAGTTTGAAAGATGGGTTTCAGCTTTGCCTCTTCATGTCTAGTCCCTAATAGTGTTTTACTCTAACTTTTTGCAAAATCGTAACTCATTTATGTTTAGTTAAGCTCTTGATCATTGTACCAAACAGTATTATCAACAGTGCACATTTGAGATTAAGCCTCTACTATTCAGCTAATGTTTTGCAAGAACAGTGGAGGAAGATAGGACCAGAGTCAAGGTAAAGGTAGCTGTTGTCATTAAGGCCGATGAGTGCCAACGTGCATCCTTAGATGACGATCATAAAAGTCCATGTAGCATTAAAGACCAGAAATTGTCTAAAAAAGTTTAGACAATTAATGCAATGGGAGGAGAGAAAAATCACCATTTAAATCGTTTTTAAGTTTCTGTAGTTCCTTTAAAACCAGATGATTTAAATTCAGCCCAAATCCCTAAAGCTTTCATGGTTGTGTATAGTAAACCAATCTGTCCACCAGCTGGAAACAAAAGGCACATATAGGAATTATTTTTCATGGGCCAGATTTATTACTGACTTGAGTCCTCTGTGGTGGGGCTGGTGAAAGCTGGGTCTGAGGCTTACAGGAGCCTGCTAGGGGGCGGAGGTTGGCAAGGGGGCAGTGGGGAGGGAGGGGCAAAGCGCATGTCTCAGACAGAGCCTGTCCCACGAGCTTGTGTTTTGCAGAAGCCCAGGAGACAGACTATGTTATACAGAACACTGCAGAGGTTGGAGGCCTCACAGCTCCGTTCAGAGGTTTTGTTCCTCTTTCACGTTAAACACCCCTGGTCTTCAAGGAGCTCCCTTTCTAAGTAGACATATGAGAGGGGCAGAACTGAAAAAGTGAGCAAGGCAAAATCTGTGGTGGAAATAAACACACAGAGACACGCACACAAGAGGGAATAACCCAAAAAATACTAAGTGTGTTGTGTTTGGATGGTGGAATTTTGAATGAATTTTCTTCCACACCTGTTTAATTTCCCAGATTTTCTTTAATTATCTTATGTAGTGTTTATGATGAAAATAATAGAAAAAGGTAGCTATTCAAGAGATGTCAGAGGCAGATGAAAATGAATGCTGGGGGCAGAGGGCTGATATAGACAGTGCTTAAGAAGGGGTCACAGCGGGCCAAAGCGTGGAGAAGGCTTCTGTGGATTAGAAGCCTTCTGGCTGGAATCAAAGTATTGGGGATGGCTGAAGGGTGAGGAGGGAGGGAAGCCTTCGTAAGCTACTTCAGGGTCCTAGATGCACTCACGCAGGAAGCTGGCAGGATACGGCAGTGGTCAGGGTGTCACAGCTGGGACTGACAGCCACCCAGAAAGAGTTTCAGAACAGTTAGGCCAGGAGCCAGTTCATTTTGGCTTGATAGGAAGGTTTATGTAAATCAAGGTTGTTATACGGAAACAGCTGGTTTCACTTTAGTTTATTTAAAAACGAGAACATCAGGGATGGGGAGACAAGGCAGGGGGAGGGGTGGAAAATAGAGGCTGACTTGGGCTCATGGGATGATATAGCACAGATAGCCCGTCAAGGGAATGAAAGCAGAGAGGCAGTTGTTAGCGTCAGTTTAGCTTAAAAGACCAGGTGTGGGCAGGCTGAGCTGGATCCTCCAGCACTGGCTTGGCCCCAGAGGTCTTCTTCCTTTCCAAAGCATGTGATCCCCAAATTGTTTGGTGAGGGAGACCACAGGAAAGCCATTGAATGTCAGGTGTTGGCCTTCTACCCTCCAGTCTCACTTGATTTGCTGCCTTTCCACTGAAGTATGTGTTTATGCCTCATTTGGGCCTGAATTTGGGGACCCTCCTCCTCCAGGAAAGAGCCTGTGCCTCTTCTCCTTACTTCTGTTTTTCCTGGTGAGCCGGCACCCATGGGGGCTCAGTGCTATTTGGCTTATGCTCTGGAGAACATGGAGAAAACCTAGGGTGGGCAAGGCTACCAGGAGGCAAAGGCCATGGAAAAGCTGAGGAAGGCAGCACAAGAGAACACAGATCATTGTTGGGAATCATCTTTCTTTTTTTTAAACCTAGGCCATCTGTGGCTATAGAGTAGGAGCTGGAGAAAGGCAAAGTAAACAACCTAGGGACATTGACCGTGGCACGCATGAGGTCCGTTCTGACAAATGAAGGCCAAAGGAACTAAATGTAAGGACCTCTCTCAAAGAGGTAAACAAACACGTGTGTGGCATCCTCACTGTTCAGGTAAGCGCTAGCACCTGTGTCCATTAAGTGTGGAGAGGAGGTGGATGAGCTAAACAAAGACACTGGCTGCAGTGGAAGGGACCGGGGATGCAAGAACTGGCTTCTCTCATCCTGGCCCTACTAGTTGTCTAGTGACCTTGGGCTGGCCATCAGATCTTCTCAGGCTTTGTTTCTACATGAGTGCATGATGTGTCCAACTAGCACAAATACTCTCCCGTCATCCTAATCCTCTGTAGCCCCAGGGCCAGTAGGGCAAGAACTAGTCGCCCCACTGACAGGTGAGAAACACAGCTATACTCTTCGATGTTCAGGCAGAGTCTAAACAACCTCACAGTCAAGTTTCTCTCTGATAAGAGAAAAACTTTGTTTCTAAGTTTTTGTGGAAGAAAGTAAAGTGACATTAGCTTGAGGATAAAAATTTAGAAGGTGAATGAGTATACACTAAGGCCTCAAAGCTTTAGGCTTTCTAACTGTCTATTCAATAATTAACCAATTATGGGACTGTGTTATGTTGCACCTGCTTTGGAAAATAGTCTGGCAGTTCCTCAGTTGATTAAATGTAGAATTACCACGTTATTTAGCAATTCCACCCCTAGGTATATTCCCAAGAGAAATGAAAATGTGGCCACACAGAAACTTGTACTTGAATGTTTGTAGCAGAATTATTCATACCAGTCAAAAAGCAGAGACAACCCAGATGTCCACCAACTATTGAATAGATAAAGAAAATGTGGACTATCCATGCAAAGAAATATTACTGAGCCATAAAAAGGAATGAAGTCCTGATACACGCACAACATGGATGAACCTTGGAAATACAGTAGTAAGAAAATAAAGCCAGACACAAAAGACCATGCGTTGCATGACCTCATTCATATGAAATGTCTAGAGTAGAGAAATCTGTAGTGATAGAAAATAACTTAGTGGTTGGCTAGGGTGAGTGGTGGGGAATTGGAGGATTAAGGGAGTGATAGCTAAAGGATAAGAGGTTTCTTACTGAGATGGTAAAAGTCTTCTAAAATTGACTATGGTGATGTTTGCACATGTCTGTGAATATACTAAAATCCATTGAACTGTACACTTTAAATGAATGTATTAATGGCATATGTATTACATCTCAATAAATTTTTTTTTTAAATTAACCAAATAATTTTTCCCCTTACTTCTCCCTTGCCCCCTCTCGCCATGCACATGCCTATAATTCAGGCATTCCCAACAAATAGGCCCTCAGGTCATTGCTGCTGACATGAGCCCGTGAAATAACAGGCTGCGAGCTCTGTAAGACACAAGTGGGAAACAAGGCTGTCTGAAAGTAGTTCCTGCCCTGAAAAGTTTACCTAAAACCATTGCCACAGAATAGAAATTAATTGATTGGGCAGAGGTCTTCAATGAACCGAGAGAAATTGAAGAATATGGGCCAACAAAACCTGTGGGAGAGAGTGTGTATTTCCCATGGCAAAGCCCCTAGTAAAACTGAAGTTTCTGTTAAAAGGAGATTTGCTGCCCAGGGGAAATGTATGTGGAGTTGAAGCTGCTCAAATTCCTACCAACTCTGAGAGAAATTGTGGTCAAGGATTATAGGAAATAAAAATGAATAAGGTACAGTTGCATAAAAGGAGTTAACAAGGCCCTCTTAAAGGAAAGATGGGGAAAATGATGTTGACCTAAATTGAGCACTTATTCTGTGCCAGGCACTGTTTTATAAGTGTCAGATGTAATAGCTTGTTTGTTCCTCACAACAAGTCAATGAGTTATTTGCTATTATTTTCTAGATTGAGGAACTCAGCCACAGGGCAGCTAGGTCACTGCCCCAGGTGATACAGCTAGTAAACAGTGGAGCCAGGGGAAGCTGACAGGGAGGTTTTGGTAGCCAGAGCCCGTGGGCCTGTCTTCTCTGGTGTGAGCAGCTTCATCCAGTTACCCCTGATAACAATCAGACATTATCACTTTCCACATGTGCAGCTCTACACAAAGGTGGAGTTATAGAACGGCCCTGGGCCACAGCCTTCTGTGAGACCTGTGAGGGGAGACCCAGTGTCGTCTTCATTTAGATATCTCCTCCTGGTGTGATGCCTCCTGGCACCCAGAAAGGACTCAATACGTTTTTATTGCCTTGGACTGGATTAATTTGGATGTGTAATAAATGGAGGCAGTTAACTGATTTCTGAATTGTTTTTGATATTTGGCATTTTGATAGTTGGTGGAGATAGAATTATAGATAATATTTATTCACATGTGCCCATACAGAAGAAAAATGAACTAAGGTTCAGATGAGGTTACAGGTGAGTAGGTACTCTGAAATCTCAAAAACAAACCTTTTCCACATAGGGGTTTTCTTCCTCCTTGGGACTTTCTTTTCTTAAGTGTACCTTCTACTGCAATGTGGTTGCTAATGAGCCGATATTCTTCTGGGAGGTTAGGTTGAAAGATCTGGGGTGGAGGTGGCATAAGTGTCTCTGTGTTGACATCAGTTTGAGGCTGTCACTGACCTGGGCAACTGCTGTAGCCTTGGATAATTAAAATCCACAGAACTGGTTTGAACTCAGACCAATTAAGACTGACGAGAAAAGAGCTGTCCTGCAGGAGGACCCTCTGGATTAGTGTGAATTGCTTTCCTGTGCTTGCCATTGTCCAGCTTTCAGGCAAGAGGTGAATAAACTGGGAAAAGAGAAAAAAGAAAGGATCCAGTCCCTCAACGACTTTGCCTGCAGCTTCGCCACGCACCCATTTACTATTTGGCATTGCTTCATGTACTGGTCTCTCTGCATCCAGTCTGGCACTTTCCTAGGGCTGATACCTTGCTCTGTTATACTATTGATATTACAGCTCCACAGAAAGGCAAAACTTTCTCCAGACACCTGTTTTCTCATTTGTTCTTCACAACAACCCAGGGGGTGAACAGGGCAAGCACTGTTATCTCTCTTTTATAAACGGAGCCTGGGAGGACCTTTTTGCATGGTTCCAGAGCTGGTTAACAGTAGAGTCTGCTCTCCAGCCAGGTGTCCTAGGTCCAAAATTACCACATGCTCCTTGATCCTATATTCTTGTTTCTGTTCCTCACAGCATCTGCAGAAGCTTGAGTTTCATAAAAATCTGTCAAATAATGGTTTCACAAATTTCTGTTAGCTTTCTAATTGTGTTTATTGTGATTCAGTGGAAAATAGCTGGACTAGAGGCCCCAAAATTATTTGTACTAGCTGAGCGGCTAGGAGACCTTTCTAAAGCCAAAGCCCTTTGGATCTCGAGGGGCGTAGAGTCTGGAGAGGAAGACGGAGGGATAAGCAGATAAGTGCAAGGCAGTGCTCCAGGCTCCCTGGAGGGAGTTGACTCCTCCCTGGAATTGTAACCTGTGCCTCCCTTTGAATTTTTCCTTTAACTTCTGGACAACCTGCCACCCACTCCCTTCTCACTGGCTGCCTTCGTTAAACTCTTTCTCTTGGGCTGCTCGCACCCCACGTGGCTGGTCTCTGCCTGGCGGCTGGCTGCCCAGGGTGCCTCCAGCGCAGACCCATGCTTACCTCCAGGCAAGAATTGCTCTTCAGTAGAGGCACAGGAGCTAAGCTGATCCTCGGACTTGTGTTGCTAAGCAGCTGGCTTTGGGTTGCCTGGAGATTATCGAGGAGTTGAGACCACACGGTGAAAACGTGCGTATCTCATCTGGCGCTGGGATGTGCTTGAATGCCTAAGAACCAACAAACCCTTCCTCTTGCTGCTCTGACTTTACGGTAAATCCCTGTAACTTGAGGGTACAGCCTTCACATATTAGTCATTGGCAATAATAAGTGCACAAAGATTATGTTCTGATACCCCCAGGTTTACAGGGATTGGCAATTCTTTCTTCAGGATATAAGAGGGAAGAAAATAACATACACCTTCTGTAAAGCAGATAACGTAAAGAAACAAATTGAGCCTTTGTGCTTATAGTGGAGGGAAGGAAAATAGTGCTTTTGAATTTTCCTTGGAGTGACTTTTTATTTGTATGGGGGAAAATAATTAGAGGACCAGACTTTACAAAGTAGAGAGCATTTCAGAAAGTTCCTGTGAGAACTCTGGCACTAAAAGTCTTTTAGGAAATGTAGAAATTACAGGTCTCTGGACTCCTGGGTTGATTCTGTGACACATTTACCTCTTCTTCAGGTTTTGATAGCTTTTAGATCTGGAGATAGGCATGCTGGATAATTTGGAAGAATCTAACCAGTCATTCTGCCGACAAGTGTGTTTGTTCCCAGAACAGTATCCAAGTGGGCCAGCCATGAGCCCAGCTCCTTGAGACTCACAGAGTAGGGTCTGGGGTAGAGATTCCAAGTGGGGTGGGTAGGATCTGTGACTCTGGTCTGTAAATTGTCATTTGGACACCAACGTTTGAGGTGGAGCAGAGCCCGGGGACATGCCAGTTTTCATCAATCAGTTAAGTGTATTTTTCACCTTTTCTTTGTTCTCAGCCCAGTTTCAGATGCTGTGATAGATACAGAAGTGTAAGACACATGATTTCTGCCCCAAGATTAGGTGAGCAGACACATGTGGAACGATGTATGGTGGTGTATAATTAAGCACTGACTTTTGTAGCACAGCCTATCTCCAGATCTACAAGCCTCTCCTTGTGGGTAGGTAAGGGGCAGTGATGTTGATTCTTCATCCCTGGCCTGGCCGTTTAGTAGCTAAATAATTCGTTTCTTGATCATTGTGACAAAGGGAAACAAATATACTTTTGTTTGGGGAGATTTGGTAAAACAAATACACCTACTGCTACTAGAAGAAAGAAATTCTGATGCCAAATTCGAGGCTTTCTATCCCAGACCAGTTGTTTTTTAATAGGAAGATGACGGACTGAAAGCAGAGGAGACACTAAGAAACAGTGATTGTTGGGGTCAGCTGAATGGAAGCGTTCTTCACCGTTGTGGATGTTCTGCGGAGGCAGGAAAACAGAGAGGCTGGGGTGCAGACTCCAGCCCAGACTGAATCCAGGCTCTGCCACTTCCTGGAGGTGGGACCTTGGCTGGTTATTTAACTCACCAGGGAAAATGGTACCCACCTCCCTGCCTCATCAGATTGTTGTAATGCTTAAAATGGTGAATGCGTATAAAGTGTTTGGAAGAATACTTCACAAATAATGCGTGCTCGGTAAATGTTACTTAGAGATGCTGTTGTTATATTTATTACTAGGCTCCAACAATGTTGAGGAAACTAGTGTTTAGATCTGTACCAAAGAGTTCCACAGAAAGCGATTGATGGGAGAAGCGAGGCTGAATGCAGAACTTGGAACTTGGACTGAGGGCAGATATAGTGAGGACACAGGCCAGTTACCAAAGCCAGGCCTGGGCTGTACAGAAACTAGCAGAGCTCTGGATGCCTCAGGGCTCATTAGCCAGCTGGGATATAGACAGCTGAGTATAGAGGACAAGGGTCCAGCCTGAGGGCCCCTGGCAGCTAGGGCTGAGCAGTCAGAGTTCTCTAGTAGGCTCAGTGAAGGAAAACTGAGGAACCCTGAAGAATAGGGCAGATGATGCTGGGCAGAGTGTTTTAAAAGTATCCAACCCTGCTGCAAGGGTAAACTTGGTAAAGTCTTAAAGTAGAGAAATACCTAGAGCCTCATATTGGGCAACCAGAGCTTGAGGACTGTTCTTTAAGGTGTCCACTTCCTCATTGTTGAGCCATATGATTTATACTGAAGGGTGAAGGTTTTCTGCTTTCTTATAGGCCCTGGAAACTAGCAGATTGGCCTGATACTCATTTCATCTGACCTCTCTAAGCATCCCGCATTTTTATTATCACTTATTACCAAGAATTTGCTGTGTACCTAAGATACATCCAGCTCAGCAGTGAACCCAGGGGAGTATGCTGGGAAGCACACAGGCTGGTCAGGTATCACTTTGACTGAGGTTACTCTTCTCAAGAGCTAAATCTATGACGTTGATGAGAGAATGCTTCTGTCAGTCAGTGTGGGCCGGGAAAACCTCAGCAGACTTCCAGCAACAGGTGGGACTGGGGCAAGGACTTCAGGGTTTTCCAGAAGCAGACATAATGATGGGGTAGACATTTCTGGCCCTGATACAGGGGTACCTCGAGGGTGGGGTTCAGTGGGGGAATAGAGACTTATTTAAGTGGGTGGAATCAGATTGGGAGAGTTTAGCAGGGTGGAATATTAGAAGCCTTAGTGCCGTCCACCTTCTGTGGGGAATTTCTAGAAGAGCATTTTGCCAAATTCTCCTACATGCCAGGAAACTGGGGACTTGAATCTCACAGACTTGTGTAGCATAAATAACTCAGAAATGTTGAGAAATGACAAGTTTGGCAGGCATGAATTTTCTGTCTGCTACTCAGCAGCTGATTGAGTTTGCTGGGGCTTGCAATGATATGCATGGAAACTTGGCTGGCTGATTTTGAATTCTCCTTTCTCCAGGGCCTTGGCCAAGGGTGTGTGGGACAGAGGGGTTATCCACTCCTTGTTTCAGGCCAACTGTCATACATAACCACTTTCTTCAAAGAAAAGCCTGACACAAATGAGTTTCTATTACACAGCAAGTCAGGAAGGAGCTAGGAGTTATGTGAATACCCACATCCTAAGGATGCTTTGTGTGCTATGATGTTGTGGTGGTGGGAGGTGGAGGTAGTGGTAGTGGTGATGGTGATGATGATGGTGGTGGTGGTGGTGGTGGTGGTGGTGGTTGCTGCGATGATGTTGGTGACAGCAACGGTGGTAGCAGTGGCAATGATGGTGATGATAGTTTTAGTGGCAATTATGATAATGATTATGGTTGGGTGGCAATGATGGTGATGATTATTGAAGTAGTCATGGTGGTGATGATAGCGGTGGTGATAGTGATGAAGAGGAGGAAATCTTGTGCTTACATAGTACTGGCAGATTACAAGCTCGTCTATACAGTTAATCTCATTTGAGGCTTAAGCAAAACTGTGAGATAGATCAGGTGTTATTATCTCCAGTTGAAAGACTGAGATACTTTGAAAAAGGATTTGTAAGCCAACGTATTTTTTGTTTGTGTGTTTTAATTACACCACTATATCTCTTGTCAGTGAGTATCAAATGAGTGGCATGGACATTCATGGCTAGAAGCTTTCAGGCAGAGAGGGGATCCTGTGGGTGCCAGAAAAGATTTCTGAAAATAGAATTTTTTTGAGTTCCTTATATATTCCAAATACAAGTCATTTATTAAATGTATGATTTATAAATATTTTCTCCCGATCTGTGGCTCACCTTGTCTTTTCTATCAAAGCACACAACTTTTTAATTTAGATGAAATCAATCAGTTTTTTTTTTTTCTTTTATGGATTATGTTTCGGTGTCCTAAGAACCCTTTGCCTACTCCAAGATATTGAGGATTTTCTCCTATTATTTCTTCTACAAGTTCTATAATTTAGTTCCGAGATTTAGGTTTATAATTCATTTTGAGTTAATTTGTATATATAATGTGAGGTGAGGGTCCAAGTCCATCACTGTGTATGTGGATATTCAATTGCTGTAGCAATAGTTGTTGAAAATACTACCCTATCCCCTTTGAAGGGTCTGGGCCCCTTCGTTGAGCACTAAGTAAACAAAAATATATATTTCTGGTCTCTGAAGTCTGTTCCACTGGTCTAACATGCCTATCCCTGCATGAGTACCACAATGTCTTAATTTCTGTGGCTTGTACTAAGTTTTGAAATTTGATTGTATGAGGCTTCCAAATTTGTTCTTTTTTTCAAAATTGTTTGAGCTCTTCTAGGTTCTTTGTTTTTCACATACATTTTAGAATCAGCTTATCAATTTCTACAAAAATGCCTCT